>NC_057713.1:107021403-107062512 GCF_004010195.1 Chiloscyllium plagiosum | reverse complement strand
TTTGCTGATACGCTCCTCCCAAGACTTGGCGCACGCCCCAGCCCCTCCGAACCAAATACCCAGCACCTTCAGGTGGTCGGTCCTGACGGTGAAGGGGATCGAGGATTGGTCGGCCCAGTTCCTGAAGAGCATGGCCTCACTCTTGCCTCGGTTTACCTTGGCCCCCGAGGCCCGTTCGAAGTGGTCACAAATGCACATGAGTCTGCGCACGGACAGCGGATCCGAGCAGAAAATGGCAACGTCATCCATGTACAGGGAGGCCTTAACCTGCAGGCCCCCGCTGCCAGGAATAGTCACCCCTCTCAGGCTCGCATCCTTCCTGATGGACTCGGCAAATGGCTCTATGCAGCACACAAACAAGGCAGGAGAGAGGGGGCAGCCCTGCCTGACTCCAGATCTGACTGGGAAGCTATCTGATTCCCACCTGTTGATTGAGACTGCACTGACAATATTGGTGTAGAGCAGTCTGATCCAATTGCAGATTCCCTCCCCAAAGCCCATTTTGGAGAGAACATCTCTCATATACATGTGAGATATCCTGTCAAAGGCTGCTGCAAGAACACTTTTGCTCATTGGGCAGACACTGAACTCAAGGTTTTGATCAGGGTGCATCTAAAGGCTGAGTCCCTTAATGCTCACTCACTTTATGCTGACATGGACACTTACAGCATTGCAGCCTTGCCTTACCTTGCCTTGCCATTTTGAGCTTCTCCCCCCTCAGCCTGTAGTCCTATCTTGCCTTAGTGTTCAGTGCAGACACAAAGCCAGGCAAAGTTAAAACTCACAAAACACCAGGTTATAGCCCAATAGGTTTAATTGGAAGCACACTAGCTTTCAGAGTGCCGCTCCTTCATCAGGTGGTTGTGGAGGACACAATTGTAAGGCACAGAATTTATAGCAAAAGTTTCCAGTGTGAATGTAATTGAAATTATACATGAAAAATACCTTGATTGTTTGTTGAATTGTTTGATGAAAGATTAAGTGAATACCATAATAGTTTCACTTCTTTCATATGTAAATCACAAAACTTGCCAGGCAGCTTGTCATTGTTGCCAACAGTGATCAGTCAAGGGGGTGGACATGTTACAGTACTGTGATACATCAGTATCACTCCTGCACGATGTGTCAGCCTGTCCTCTCAGCAAGTAGCCATGTCCTGAAGTCTACATGGAGTAGTCATAGTCAAGTCAAGAGAGACACTTTTCAGGGCGAGTAGGTCAAGAGCATCCTCCACTCGGTCCAGGTGCTTGGGCTTAACCCATAAACTGCTCAGGGTGGTCAGGGTCAAGGGTCAGTAGCTCTACAGTTCAGGGAATGGGCCACAGTCAGATCCTATGTGTCCAGTGAAACTAGCCCGTGGGGTTGCAAAACGTCAGTCAGGAAACAATACAGGTATCAGTTGGGGTCTGGTTACTCATCATTCAGGACTATCCCTCTAAGTCATCTTAGAGGGTAGGCCAAGGTCAGTGCTGGGGTTCTGTCCTCTAAAAGTCAAGGGGAAGACGATTGATGTATGCTGAAAGTTGGGGTACTTAATTGTAAGATTAGAAGCAGTATATTAGGATGCAGAGGAGATAACAATTATGAAGAGACCAATTCAATACATAATGAGGGGAAGACAACAGAGTATTGAAGGTTCAGGGACAATGGAGGAAGAGCATAGTCATTACAGTACATTGAGTGTTAGAGTTTGGAGGTCATGTTGTGGCTCTACAGAACATTGGTTAGGCCACTTATGGAATACTGCGTGCAGTTCTGGCCTCCCTGCTTTAGAAGGGATGTTGTGAAACCTGAAAGGGTTCATATAAAATTTACAAGGATGTTGCCAGGGTTTTGTGGGGGGGGGAGGTGGTTTGACCGAGAAAAAATAAGCTGGGGCTATTTTCCCTGGAGCATTGGAGACTGAAGAGTGACCTTATGGATATTTATAAAATCCTGAGAAGCTTGGATAGGGTAAATAGACAAGGTCTTTCCCCTGGCGTGGGAAAGTCCAAAACTAGAGGGCATAGGTTAAAGGTGAAAGGGGAACAATTTAAAAGGGATCTAAGGGGCAACTTGTTTCACAGAGGGTGGTGCGTGTATGGAGTAAACTGCCAGTGGAAGTGGTGGAGCCTGGTACATTTAAAAGGCATCTGGATGGATATGTGAACACAAAGGGTTTAGAGAGATATGGACCAAATGCTGGCAAATGGGAATTGATTTATTTAGGAAATCTGGTCAGCATGGACGATTTGGACCAAAGAGTCTGTTTCCATCCTGTACATCTCTATGACTCTATGGCTTTATTAACAGTCAGCAGCACCCTGGTTTCCATGGAGAGGCAGATCTACTATTATCTAGTATGTTGAGTTAATATGCTAGTGGCTAGGGGGAGGCAGATGTAAAGTGGAGAAATGAAGATCGAGGTTGGGTGGGAACATAGGGAAGTTCAAAGCTGATGGTCGAGACAGGAGAGCTACCAAAAGTGAATCTGTACATTTTGGGGGACAGTCACCCAGAATAAAATGCCAAACCTGAGACTCATTATATGAGCAGAGACATTTGTTTCCTTTTATTATGCTGTAAATAACAAGTGTGCAATGTAGATGAAAATCAGAGTCCTTCGTTCTGTGAGAGAGAGGACTTTAATTTCGAGTAATGTGAGGCCAATCAAAAGAGCAAAAGCCATTGAAGACCACCTAGTGTACTACGTTGCTATTTGTGTCTGAGGCATAACGTAATATGTAGAGTCCAAATCCTTTCCCCAAGCAATCTTGACTACATCATCCAGCATCAGGAATCATTCCCACTAATGGCTGTGATCTATGGAAAGATTCACATTTGTTGCCAGTGTAGCAATCACTTTTCAAGTTCCTGCAGCTACTTTCCCCAAGTGTTGGTTGTCCAGTGTCAAATTGGACAAGGTGACATATCCCAGAGTTTCTTATGGAAGAATAATTATGACTTTTTCGGAAATGAGTGTTTAGGATTTCTTTCAATTGAATTGTGTTATCTTCCTGACATGCCCCCCAAATTATATGCTTATGCACCTCACATGGAGATCACCATGGCTGTTATCCTTGTGGTCTGAATCCAAGTATAAAGACAATGTAGAAGAAGACAGTAATTGAAACTTCATCAAAGATCTCAGCAAGGGAAACAACATTTACTGACTGCCACACAGCATCTGGAGGGAGACGCAGCAGGTGAAGATCCATCAAAGAGGTGGAGGAAGTGAAGAGACCGCAGATCTATGGCCCTCGCTGCCATAGATCTTCGACTGTCTGAAGGACAGTGCTGGTAATGATTAAGAATATTCTGCCCTATTAACACTGAACTGTGTCATCTGGAGTGGGGTTTGTATTCAGAAGCACAGTTGGTGTTGAGGAAGCAGAGAGGCTGCAGAAGGATTTGGACATGATTAGGAGAATGGACAAAAAAATGGCAGATGGTATACAATGTGGCAAAGTGTGAAATTATGCATTTTGGTAGGAAGAATACAGGCATTGACAAATTTATAAATGAAGAAATGACTTCAGAAGTCTGAGTAGGTTGGGGCTCTTTTCCCTGGAGCATCGGAGGCTGGAGGCTGAAGGCAAAAGGATATAGGAGGAGCCCTTGTTCAGGATTCTCTTAAGGTAAACATGCAAGTTGAGGGGCAGTTAAGAAGGTAAATGCAATGTTGACATTCATTTCAAGAGCAGAATACAAGGGTAGAGATGTATTGCTGAGGTTTATAAGGCTCTGGTCAGATTGCATATGGAATATTGTGAGCCACTTTGGGCGCCATAACTAAGGCACATGGGTGGGGGTGGGGGTGGGGGGGGGGAATGTGTCCAGAGGAGGTTTACAAGAATGATCCCAGGGATAAAGGGCTTGTCATTTGAGAAGTGGTTGAGGACACTTGGTTTGTACTTGATGAAGTTTAGAAGGATGTTGGGGGACTTCATTCAAATTTATAGAATACTGAGAGGCCTGGATCAAGTGGACTTGGACAAGATGTTTCCACAAGTAAGATGACTCAGATATGAGGCCACAGCCTTCAGTTGAAGGGACCATCCTTTAGAACTGAAATAGGAGGAATTTCTTCAGCTGGAAGGTGGTGAATCTAAGGAACTCATTGCTGCAGATACCCCTTCTGCCTTTTCTAATCTAAGGAAGACAACCCAAGTCTATCTTGTCTCTTCTCATAGCTGAGTCACTACAGCCCAAGCAATATTCTAATGAATTTCTTCTGCACCTTCTCTAGTGCAATCACATCCTTTCTCCAGTGTGGCAATCAGAGCTACACGAAGTACTCAAGGTGTGGCCTAACTAACATTATATACAGCGCCATCATAAACTCCTTGCTATTGTATTTAGTCAACAAAAACTGAAAGAACTTCAGATGCTGTAAATCAGAAACAAAGGTAGTAATTGCTGGGAAAGCTCAGCAGTTTTTGAGGAACCAGTTCTGAAGTAGGGTACTCGACCAAAAACATTAACATTGATTCCTATCCACAGATGCTGCCAAACCTGCTGAGCTTTTCCAGCAATGTCTATCTTTGCATTTGTGGAGAGGAAACAATGTTAACGTTTTGGGTTGAGTGACCCCTCCTCAGAAGCTGCTGAGGTTTTCCAGCAATTTCTATTTTTGGTCTTGCATTCAGTCTCTCCAGAATATTCTTAATAAAGGCAAATATCCCTTATGACTTCTTAGCCACTTTATCTACCTGTCCTGTTGCCTTCAAAGATCTATGGGCATGCTTACTAAAATCCCTTGGACCCTTTATACTTGCCAAGGTTCTACCATTCAACATGTACTCCTTTTTCTTGTTAGTTCTCCCAATTTTCTGAGGATCAAGCTGAGGATGAGGATTAGGACATTGACCAGGAGACCAGGAGGGCTATCCCAGAAAGTCTGACTGAACAATGCATCGTCAAGCCTGAAGGTTCAGAGATAACATCCTAAAAACTTGGTTTCAGGATAAAAGGAGCTGAGTTTGAGCTTAGTTGAATTGTTTGATATTTAGCAGGCAGCCATTACTTATTGCAGAGGACTTATGGACCAGGTTACTTTTGCAGTCCTTGATCTTTTTGTTGCTGAATAAATATCTTATTTTTCACATGATTGTTAGCTTGATATCTTCAGCTGATCCAACTGTCAAGTATCTATGCATTACATGTCCTACTGACCAAAAAGAAAAGGCAGCAGTCAGTGAAACTGTGCACTGACATTGCATGACACAGAGCTTGGGTAGCTCTTAAGGTTTCTGTCAGTATATCATACCTGACTGTTGTGCAGTGAAGTCTCTCATAATGACCAGCACGCGATATTTTAAAACCTTTATGTATTCCATTCTGAAGTCATAACTTTTTGTGGTATAATATCAGCCATGTAATTCATCTATAAGACCATTATATTAAAGTAAGCTCTGTTTGATTAGACCGTTTGAATACAAGGGTGGAGGTGGTGGGTGTGGTGGATGGTGCAGGTCAGTCTATCCCTCTCCTGATATTTAAACATTTTGCCATGTTTCCCTTCTCTTTTAACTACGCAACGCAATGCTCAATTAGAATGCTCGATGGCATAGCCAAGGAAATTAAACTCTAGGATTTTTAATTATAACTTCTTATTTTTAATAGTTTTTGAACTTTGCCTTTATCAATAAAAATAAATTAGAAATTTAAAAACATGTATTAATATTTTTCCCAAATTAGAAGCAGTTTTACTACTTACTTTAAAATGTTTGCCCCATGTTAAGTGTATGATTATTGCAGTATTTTGATCAAATTCTTCTCTCTGATGTAATAAAGTTGATGAGGTACATAGTTAATTTTGAAATACAAATCGCAAGTCTGGTTCTGTGACTACTTCATTCAATTATGGTAAAATGGAATTTCTTGAAAACACTACTGCTAAACTTTTTCTTTTTCATCTTTCTCAATTTATTCTTTCATTTGAATTTTCATTTCTTTTAGTGGGGATAAGTTCCTCACAAGCCAAACACAGGAACTGAAAGAAAATCAGAGTTGAAATCTCCCTCAAAAGCAAAGTTGACAAAGAAGTGCTGAACTGTAAGGTTCAAGATCAATCCTAATTCTGCGCTGCACTGACTAATCTCAGCCATGGTTGTGGTAACCTACATTGCTGTCCATCATATGGAGGCTTCGACAATGATAGTTGCAAAGCTGTTTGAATGGGTATCACAACCAAACCTGATCCTCTTGTACCCCATAGAATTAGGGTTTTGGGAAAGTCATGAGACATTTCTCTAGAGATTGGTTCATTGGTTATGAATCAATTTCCTGCTTTGCAATTATTTTGAGACTCTATTCCAATTTGTTTTGACAGTGTGAATGTTACCATAAAATATTTTTGAACTGACATTGGCTTTAATTGAATATAGATTTATTAACATTTACCTTGTTTCTCATCCACACGATGCAACGTTACTTTGCTGAATAATAGTCTTTTATGTTTCCCTTTCATGGATAAATCTTTATCATAAAAATAATTTGAAAATGTCATTGTGCAGTTTTCAGAAAGCTTCATAATTTACTTCCTTTCAAGTGGCTCTTTGTGTCGAAACATTACGTGAACATATTCATCATCTGAATTTTCAACTTCATTGTTCAAACTGTTCCCCGTCTCCCTCAATTTCCTGACAGACTGAACATTTTATCATAGCCTAACAACAGCTAGTATTTTTAAGCAATCTGTAATGCAGAAAAAACATCATATGGGTGCTATCATACAAAATTTGGCATCAAGGCAAGTGAGATTTAAGGAGCATCCTTTAGAAGGATTGAGCGGTAACAAGATAGAGTAGTTTCGGGAAAAAAATGCCAGACTTGGGAGCATCATAGTAGAATCTATATCCACCAGTGACAGGTTAATACCTCTTTTTTTTCTCCTTTGGAATGCTCCTTTAAAACTGCCTCTTTCATCTTTGCTAATATCTCTTTACTTGACTCTGTTAAACAGTGTTTTTATAATTCAGTGCTTTGACTTGATTTGTTGTACTAAATTAGGGGTGCTCTATAAGTATATGCTATTGATGGAGTTTAAAGAAATAGGCAAGGAAGTTTATTGAAGGATTTGAAGACAAGCTTGATCATTTTAAATTTGAACCATTACTGGCAGACTATGTAGGTCAATGAGCGCAACAGTGATGGGAGAACAGGACAATATTAATTAGGATACAGGCAGCTGAACACGAGAAGTACTGAAGGAGAAGAAGTCTTCTGAGGAATACTTAAATAGTTGAGTGTGGAGGTAAAGCATATGATGGATGAGTATTTCAACAAGTGATGAGATGATATAACGGGACGATAGCAATATATGGAGTTGGAAATAACGGAGCTTGATCGTAGATCAGAAACTCAGCTTAGGGTTCAGTTAGGGGATCAAATGTGCAAATTATTTAGTTTAGTCCCAGACAGTGACCAGGGTATGATATTGTGGTATGGAATGGGAATTGTCCAATTTCCTAATTTATTTATCTCCTTTCTGCTGAAGGATTCTATGGTCAATCTTATTTAAAGACATGCGCCAAATTCTTTCTTCCACTCCATATCTAACATGACTATTTTAAAAATATATATTTCTGACAAAGCTTGATTGCCACAGTCTTTCCCCTTTGTTACTTATCTACTCTTTGTGGTGGAAACTGAAGTCTTGCTTCAACAAAAACATTTTGATTATTATCCATTTAACATAAAACTTCAAATATGCTGTGTGTTTAGAATTAAACTCCATATACATGCATGGGCAAGAGTTTAGAACAATGGAGCCAGTTACCAGTTTGCTGCAGAGATGTTGCATAAAAACATCTTGAAAAACTAGTAATACTTTTATGCTTACATTAGAAGAAAATTACTTTTCAAATATATGAGTATAAACATGTCCATCTTTAAAAAAACCCTTTTATATGTGTTAAAACTGGACAATGTTTTGCTAAGTAAATAACGAGTATGTTAATTATTGGGAATATACCTGTCTAAACCGTGTAGTAACTGTTAGAAAGCACTGCTATCATTTAAATTTGTTCAGTATTTCAGTTTTTATTTTGTTGTTAAAGCTTCTGAGATGTGACCACATTTGACTAAGCCTCCAGAAGTGAAAAGAAAGACTTGTCTTTATTTAGCATTTTTTTATGAGTACTGGACATCTCAAAGCACTCTACATACAATTAAGAACTTTAAAGTTTAATCACTGCTGTAATACAGGAAAATGGCAACAATTATTTGCAAAGTAAACTCCCATAAAAGGCAACATGATAATGACCAGATAATCTAATTTTGTGATGTTGGTCAAGGAATAGATAATGGCCAGAACATCTCCCCTCTCTTCTTTGAAATGGTGCCATGGAAGTTTCCCAAATATAAATTGATCCAGAGCCTAAGAAGTTGAACCTGAAAAGAACTTGGCCAAACTAAGCTAGATGGCAGCTAGCAGCTATTGGCTACAGAGAACAATGGAAACCAAGATCAAAGATTCGGGGGAATGAGTTAGAACAAGCCTGATGGTATGGAGAAGTGTTGTTCAGATTTTCTGACACCTTGACTTCCAGCCAGTGCCCAAGGGCATGCACTTTACACTTCCTTGGCAATTGTGAAGGGTGTTGGCATGATCCCATTGGATCCTTTGATCCCCTCTCATAACCCTATTGGCCAAAGGCCACATCATATTAGGAAATGTCTTGGGCTAGGTGGTGGTGGTGGTGGGTGGAGGGGGGAGAATAGTAACACACACTAAGAAGCCACCCCTCCTTCAACAAAGACCCACAGCAAGGCTTGTGGCAGAAGACCATGCAGCAGCTTAAGAAGGTCCAGGAGAAGATCTGCCCTGACCTGCAAGACCCCCTTCGTGGAAGAGAGCCAGCCATGCATCAGAGAGGACAGATGTTTCAATGGTTCAGCTCAAACACTGTGGTTAAAGCTAAATAAAGAATGAAATTATTGAAATTTTGGAAATGCTCACATAGTGTTTCCATAATGTTAATAAAACTGAGTTGAATCACAAACTGAATTCTGTGTCCCTTTGTCCTACTCACTGACAAGAGCACTTGGCTGAAACGGTTTTAATCAATAAACTGGTCAACGTGACTAGAGCATGGACAACATGCAAGTGTGACCTGAGTTTTGACTTGGGCCTCAATCTGACAGTGAACAATAGGGGACCCACTGTGGGCCCTCAATCTACTTTTACACAAATGTGAGTTTTGTGAAGGTTTGAAGTGAATATGAGGTTGTACCACATGGACGTTAAACTTGTAATTTAATTCACTCTTTTAAGTCATTACCATGGATATTTCCTAATATTTTAACTTGTCCACATTTTTTCTTTGTTTATTGATTTGCAAAGAAAACTAAGTGTTCTAGGATTGAGGGTTTTACTTTGCATCTATATGTGTGGAGATGGATTTAATTCACTCTTTTAAGTCATTACCATGGATATTTCCTAATATTTTAACTTGTCCACATTTTTTCTTTGTTTTATTGATTTGCAAAGAAAACTAAGTGTCCTAGGATTGAGGGTTTTACTTTGCATCTATATGTGTGGAGATGGGTGTGGAGGCTTCTGGTTAAGGGACTCGTGGAGTTATGTCAGAGTTTAGTATCTCAATAAACCAGGAATCGGAATAATATGGTACTTCCACATTTGATCAAAGCAGTAATCAGAAACGTAATCCTTACCTGCAGTGGTGCATGAACCCATAACCTCTCCTGCTTACCCCAAAATCTCGCTCATCTGAAGACTCTTCCACATTTATAATGTGAGTTTCTACTTCACAGCTGAACAGTTGATAGAAGTAACAACATGCCAAATACCTTGTTTCAGAGGTTCAATTCTGAAGAAAGGTGATGAGACTGAAAATGTTTACTCTGTTTTCTCAGCACAGATGCTGCCAGACCTCCAGTAATTTCTGTTCTTGTTTGTTTCAGCTCTTCAGCACCTGCAGTTCTTTGTTTTATGTTGATTTAAGAGATAGTCACGCCTTCCAATCACAGCACTGTCATGACTTATCTTAATGAATACAGATTTATCTCACACTGCATGACTTAATGATGAGCAGTTAAGGACGCAGAGCTATTTCACTTACCTTTCAAACACTTTCTGGACACTTCCTTAAAAATGGAAAATTGACCTGCCATGAGCTCTCAAGCTGTGAATTGCCACACCAATGGAAGGGCAGGATGCAAGAAGCAATTTCTGGGGTCCACACCCTCCCCACTCACAAGAGAATGGCCAGAGAAGATCCCTGGCTGCCCAACTTGGCAGCCAACATTGTTTGGTCACATCTAGAGCCATGAAAATACAGTGACTTGTGTCATTCCTTTATTGTGGATAGTATGGGCATAATATTGGCAATGGCATTTGTAGGTGCCACAGGGTGTGGTAAAGATTTTCATTGCATTGAGAAGAGTTTGATTCAGAGCACAGGAAGCTAGAATCATGTGTCACACTGTGTCTCAGGTCCCGCTCCAGCATTTGGTATAGTATCCTGGACATCCTCATCCTTGCTTTTCTGGAAGAAATGGCATAGAGAGTGCCAGGCCCTCTTGTACCTCCAGTGTGTCCTGAAGGGCCCTTCAGCTATTGGACATCGGTCGTGTTTTGCTGGAGATCGCTTTTGGCTCTGGACTTGTTGGTGTATCTGTTTTTTCCCATAGCTCTGCACTTTATTGCATTGTAGCAACCGTGCCAATAACCCCCATTGTGGCTGGATCCATCAGTCATGCTTACAATGAAATGTAAACAAAAAATGCTGGAGGAACAGCAAGTTTGGCAGTATCTGTGGAGTGGGAAAAACAGAGTTAATGCTTCCAGTTCATATGACCCTTATTTGGAATTGTGTTCTCATCTCGATGTTCAGGCCTTGGATGGTCTGATGCCACAACTACCTGATGAAGGAGCAGCACTCCCAAGGCTAGTGCTTCCAAGTAAACCTGTTGGACTATAACCTGGTGTTGTGTGATTTTTAACTTTGTGCACCCTAGTCCAACACTGGCACCTCCAAATCTTGGATGGAGAATGTGACTTTTCATATCTTAGCACCAAGGGGGCCTCTGCTGGACATCTCACCTGATTTTTCCAAGTTCCTTGTCATAACCCATATCTTTCCAAGCCTGGGAACATTCTGAATAATGAATTTAGATTTGCTGATTTGCTTATGACTGGTGTATAGAGCAGAGGAGCATTACTTGGGAAACTCATAAGCTTTTAGCATTCAAATGTACTGGTAATTAAGATCCTTGCAATTAGTATAAACCCACTTAAAGATGCCATTTGCCTGTATTATGCTTTTGATGCTATCAGCAGATGTTCCATCAGTCAAGACTGGAAGGACTTCAACCATAATTTAAATAGAAAATCAATTATTAATTTGAAGAGAATCAATGAAGCTGTTTATTGATGTACAGCAATTTTAGTAACTTTTATAACACATTTAACTGAGGTCAAAGTAATTGCATTATCAAATAGCACAAATACATAAACAAAGAATGTGCATTTCTATAACACGTGCATTTCTATGGATTTTTTCTTAAGGACAAGGATAAACCATGTAACAATTCATAAAGGCCCACATGATTACAATTAGAGAAGGAAATCTGCGGTCCTGGTTTGTAGATCTTGTGACTCTATAAAGTCTAAAGCAAGAACTAGATGGAGTACTCATCATTGGATTAGAGACTGGAAATGATAACGGAAAACCCATCCGTCAACCCTGTAAAGTCCTCATTCTTAACACTTACTACAATCAACAGTGTGACATAGTCATACTCATGGAATCCTATCTGACAGATAATGCACCAGACACCGCCATCCACTTCAATGAGTGTGTCCTTTCTCACTGGCAGGACAGGCTCGCCAAAGGCAGTGTTCTAATATGGTGAGGGAGTTGCCTTGGAAATTGTTAACTTTGACTCTTGACACCATGGGGTCTCATGGCACCAGGTCAAACATGGGCAACCTCTTGCTGATTATCATTTATTTTGTACCCCTCAACTGTTGAATTGGTACTCTTTCATGTTTAACAACACTTGCAAGAAGGACTGAAGGTGATACAGGGATAGAATGTACTCTGGGCGGGGGATTTCAATGTTCATCACCAAATATGGTTAGCTTGTACTGACTGTTTGGTCCGAAAGGTCATAATTGCTAGATAACATCTTCAGCAAGTTATGATAGAACCATCTAGTGGGAAACACATTTTTGATTTCATTGTCACCAATCTACTGGTTACAGATTCATCAGACCACAGCTGTATTGCTAACAGTGATGAACACATAGTCCTTGCAGATACTAACTCCTGTCTTCACAATGGGAGACATTACAGCAGGTTGTGTGGCTCTACCACCAGGCTAAATCGGACAGGGTTTGATTTGATCAAGCAGCTCTAAACTGTTAGCAGTAGACAAATTGCATTCAATAACAATCTGTAACCTCATGGCCTGACATATCTTGCATTCTATCGTCATCATCATGTCAGAGGTTCAAATCTGGTTTAATGAAAAGTGCAGGAAGGCATGCCAGAAAAAGTAGGCATTAACCTGATGAAGCTACAATACAGGGCTACTTGTTACAAAAGTCTAAACCATTCCATAAGCAATGGATCAAATCTAAGCTCTGCATTCCTGCCGCATGTCCAGTGTTTGGAAACATACCCAAACCTGGATTACCCAACTCTGGATACACACTCAAACCTGATTTCACTTCCAAGCCTGTGTTATACACTCAAACTTGGGTAACACCACCCAAGCCTTTATCAGGAGCAGGAGCCGACAACTTTTGGATTCGGAAGTAAGAACTCTGGAGTGTCCTGTTTTATCTATTTACTCTTTTAAATTGGCAGGTGGAATTAGATTTATAAAGATTTGTAAACAGCACTGCAAAGGTTTAGACAAGGTTGCTATTTCATGCAAGATCGAAACTAAAATCTGAATCTGAAACATTTATACGGAGCATTTCTGTAAATTAGTCACAAAATTATACATTTTACCTGATTTGTGACCTTTCTCAGTTACTCATTTCTTTTGCTTTCTGTGTCACTATTATTCTGAGGTTTTTCTTTGTCCCTCAAGCGCCTGCTGTACTGAAATGCCAGCTCCATATGGTATGGATAGGACTTTGTTACCTGTATAAATCGATGTGCCTAAGTAAATAAAAGATTATTTTTAGACAAGGCTCTCGAGCTGTTGCCTTGAAGCATCTGTGCAGCACATTAAAGAACACAATGTCTGGTGGCCTGTGACAGAACAGAAATGATCAGATAATAAAAAAAAACACATGGTAAGTTATCTGCTGGTATGTTTATGTTTGTTTCATTTAAATAGTGATTTAAGATAGATTTGGTCATTGCAAATAAAGCTATGTGGTTTGATTGATTTCAATTTTTTTTATATCATCAGCATGTATCAAGATACCGTTCAGTGGTGGTATCTTGATCTAGAATTATTGCAGTTTAATAATTATCAACATTGGTGAGCCTGACCAGATTATTTTGTCACCTCACCAATAAATGCATGTCTTTTTTGTTCTTTGTTATGTACTCTAGTCAATAATTTCTTTGCAAATTCTTCGGCTAATCTTTGAGCCCATGAAAATAGGAGTTAGAATCACATTGATATTTTACTTTAGATTAGATTAGATTACTTACAGTGTGGAAACAGGCCCTTCGGCCCAACAAGTCCACACCGCCCTGCCGAAGCGCAACCCACCCATACCCATACATTTACCCCTTACCTAACACTATGGGCAATTTAGCATAGCCAATTCACCTGACCTGCACATCTTTGGACTGTGGGAGGAAACCGGAGCACCCGGAGGAAACCCACGCAGACACGGGGAGAACGTGCAAACGCCACACAATCAGTCACCTGAGGCAGGAATTGAACCCGGGTCTCTGGCGCTGTGAGGCAGCAGTGCTAACCACTGTGCCACCATGCCGCCCACTTTAATGAAGATCTAACACAGTTTACTGGAAAATTCAGTTTTCTTCTAACAAGGACTTCCTCGTATGCGAGTTAATAATGCATTTATTATGATTGACGTGCAATTTCTGGGCATAATCTTGTTAACTAGATTCTAGTTAGCCATGTCAGTATTTTCAGGAGAGGCACCTTGCCCTCATCCTTATTCCTGCATAATTCAATTACTTACTGAATAATGTCACGATTTTTCGGACACTTTTTTTAATACAAGAGTGAAATTCAACTGATATTCAAATCAGTTCTAACTTTACTTGATATAGAGTCACAGAGTCATAGAGATGTACAGCACGGAAACAGATCATTTGGTCTAATTCGTCCATGCCGACCATATATCCTAACCTAATCTAGTCTCACCTGCCAAATACATGTAAATTCTATCCCTCAGGATTCCCTCCAATGACTTGTCCACCACCGATATCAGGCTCACCAGTCTATAGTTTCCTGGCTTTTCCTTACCATCTTTCTTAAGTAGCAGCACAACCTTAGCTAACCTCCAGTCTTCCGGCTCCTCAGCTGTGACTTCTGATGATACAAATATCTCAGCAAGGGTCCCAGCAATCACTTCCCTAGCTTGTCACAGAGTTGGCTCAAGGTAGACATACTTTCAGCATTTCCATTCAGTGCTTCCTCGATGTAGAGAGATGTTTGTGGTATTGACCTTGGGACAGAAAACCTTATTGTATTATGGAGAAGACCATTTGCTTATCAAATGGAGTGAAAAGCTTATCTGCGTTTTGGTTTGACTTTTGTTCTATCTTTCTGGTTCTTCAAGATAGTGATGTAAGCTGAATAGAAACATATTTTTTATATCGTATGCTTAAAATTACTTATAGTGCAACAGGAGATTTTAGAATTGCATTGAATCAGCTCATTATTATTCAGTTTTAGATGCATTTATTAATATGGGCGGACTTACTGATGGATAATACAGTGAGTGAGGATATGATTATTGCATCTTAGTGATATGATTCAAGAATCTTTTAAATTGCCTGGTATTATTCTGTCAGAACATCGCTGCAATACTCAAAATATAAAGGTAAGTTTAAACATTTATTAATGGGATATGAGCCTTGATGTAAGCAAGACCAGCATTTACTGCCAATATCTTATTACCCATGAGAAATTGGTAGTGAACCAACTTGTTGGAAAACTTCAAATGGTGCAGGTACATCCATGGTGCTGTTAGGAAGGGAATTCCAGTACTTTGACACCGTGGCAATGGAGGAACAACAACAAAGATTCAGGTCTGGATGGCAAGTGTTTTGTAGGAAAACTTGCAGATGGTGATGCTCCCAAGCACCTACTGCCCTTGTTCTTCAAGCTGGTAGAGGTTACAGGTTTGGAAGGCACCTTGGTGAGCTGTTGCAGAGCACCTTATAAATGGTACACAATGTTGCCATTGTGAGTGATGGATGGAGTGAATATTTAAGGTTTGTAGATGGAGTTGAGTTTCTTGAGTTTTGTTGGAGTTGCACTGATACAGTGCAAGTATTACATCTCAGTTATGATTTTGTCTGGAACATGGTTGACAGAGAAGTCAAGAGGTTAAGTTATGTGCCACAGAATTCATGCTCTTGACGCCACAAAACTTGTGCTGTCTCTGCTAATTTATTTTCTTATTAATGGTAAATCCCAGGATGATAATGTTATGGATTTTAGTGCTGGTAATATTGTTGAAAGTAAAATGGAGATGGTTCAAATATCTCTTGTTCCAAATGTTAGTTGCCTGACAACTGTGTGCCACAAATGTTGCTAATATTGGTCCAAACCTGTTCAGGTCCTGCTGGACAAATCACAGCTGCTCCAGTAACGAGGAGTTGTGAAGGATATACTATATAATCATCAGTAAACCAGTCTCACTTCTGATTTTATGATGGAAGGATGAAGTAGCTAAAGATAGTTGGTCCTAAGAGATCCTGAAAACCGTCCTGCAGCTGTGTCCTGAGTCTGAGATAATTGATATCCAATAACCTATGTCCTAGGTATGACTGCAGCAATATACAGTTTCCTTTGAATCCTGTTGAATTTTGTTTGGGCTCTGATTCTGTACTTTGGATAAATATTGCCTTGAGGTCAATCTCACTTTACTTGTGGAATTCAACTCTTTTGTCCAGGTTTGGACTAAATTTGTGATAAATTTCTGTAAGATCAAGCAAAAATCCCCAAAATTAAAACATTTGGACACAACCCTGGACTTTGGGCAGACCCTTGGACTTTCAAAACTTTGAAAAGACAGCTGGACTGAAGCTGCAGCAAATATGCCACCCAACCAGCAGGCTTGGGAATGGAGATTGGTATCTGGGACTATTGTTCAGTCTGGAATCCCAATTTCCACCCCCTCTCGGAAGAACAATCAACTGAAGCCAACAGACCTGAGCCAAAAACAATTTTTCCACCTCAGCGTAGACAGTATGGGGCCAACAGAGATAATTGACATTCAATCTCGATCAAATCCCATTCACATACACACTCAAATTATAGAAAGCCGATTAATCTCAGAAGAGAACATCAAGAGCACAATGGAAACTACAGATTTAGCACAGAGATAATGGGGCCCACAGTCTGTATAACTGCCAGCCCTGATTTCATCTGAAGAGGAATCTGAACAAAGAGCTTCCAAACATGAGAGCCTTTTAAACACCAAGCATCTGTATGAACAGCTTCCCCAAAGGCTTCCCCCAGTCGCAGCTTTGCAACCAAGAACGACAAAGGCCAAACCGAGAAATGAGAACCATAATCTGAATAAAGAGCCTCCACATTTCTGAGCCGGGAACCCTGATGGCAAGAACATCGATAATTGGACATGATTAAGTGAAGCAACCACCAACAAACCTGATCAACCACTGAAGCCACTGAAGCCGCAAGTCCACAGACACAATCTGAAGTGAGAACCTGTTCACAAACCCATCAAAAGTGAAGAACATTTGGTACTCAATAGATTAAGTCCAAAGCGTGCCTTACCGCACCA
The DNA here is from genome assembly GCF_004010195.1 of Chiloscyllium plagiosum. Taxonomy (NCBI): domain Eukaryota; kingdom Metazoa; phylum Chordata; class Chondrichthyes; order Orectolobiformes; family Hemiscylliidae; genus Chiloscyllium; species Chiloscyllium plagiosum. The sequence goes on along the minus strand of NC_057713.1, from coordinate 107,045,585 downwards.
GCAGACTGAACCCAAACTGAAGAATCTACGCAGTCTGAAGTCTTCATCCAGGCTCTGGGTATGGCAAGCCAGAATGATCTTTGGGGCATTAAAACCACATTCTGAGTGGTGAGCAGAACTCCTGAGACTCCAAAGTTCTAATCTAGCGAGCAGAGAGGGGAAGACAGGTGGTGCCAATGCATTGGGACCCTATTGGTAGGAAGTCTGCTCAAGAGTAAAATTTTAAATTCTGTTTGTTTTCTGTGTATCAGTAAATAGCGTCTAATAGTAGTAATCTCTTTTCATAGTGTAATTTTAAGTACCAGTGTGTTCCTATGTATTCATTGTCTTAACTTCTTAGAATTTACTGAGTTACCCATTTCTTTTAATATAATTATCTGTTGTACCTAGATAAACAGAGATTCTTTTGCCATTAAACACCTGCCTACTGTCTCTTCATTCTCATCCCCATCAATGAATCCAGTGTCCAGAATCAAGGGGTCCACGAGCAATTCAAACAACTTAAAGATCAGGAAAATAACTGATTGCAAACCAAAACCCAATAGTTGAGGGGCTGACCAAACCCCTGAGCATTGGCGAGCCAATATTAGTATAGGATTCTGGGTAATCCAAGATGGAGGATGGGAAACATTTCTGGCTGGAACAAGCTGCTCCTTTTTTGAGGTGTTTTAGTTGTTAGAGGTGATTTCCTTGAATTCCAGGAGGAGCAATTACTGTCTTATATGCTGTTGGAGAAAAATAGTCAAAACAATGGCACTTTTAAAAGGAAGAGACAAAGGCAGCACATGGTGAGGTTAGTGCAGGAGAGAGAGAGAGAGCGAGAAAGAAACCCACATTGCTAACTATCACAGCAGCGAACCTGCACAGTTACTGCTTTTGCTGTTAAATTCATGTAACACTGGACATCAGAATGCATCTAGAAAATTAACAAACAATGAAATTCACAACTGATCTTGGAGGAACCTGTTTGGGAGAGGTCACAGCACAGAGACAGATAAGTGAATAGTTTGAAGTGTGGCCTTGGGGCCTAGCTGTAAGTCTGCGGTAGTGGATAGAGTGGGTTCTTTCTTGATTACATGTTTTATTGAGAAATGACTCTTGATTAAACTTAAAAATATAATCCATAAATATTAAGTTAGCCTGGAGCAATGTTTTGTGAGGATTAAGACGGAGCAATATTCTGGGTCTGCAGATTGAAAGAGGAAATGCTAGCCCTTGGTAGAGTGATATGCTCTTCTTGTTGGATGTGGGAGTTTAGGGAGAGTTTACATGTTACTGAGGATTATATCTGCAAAAAATGCTGTTGGTTGCGAGTCCTATCAGATCGAATGGAACGGTTAGATGGAATGGACCGATAGTTAGAGGCAATGCGGAATTTACAAGAGCAAGGGGTTGTGATGGATGGCAGTTACAGGAAGGGAGAAAAATTGCAGATACAGTTACATAGATGGATTAACTCCAGGAAGGGTAAGAGAGGTAGGTAGATAGTGCAGGAGTCTTCTGTGGCTATCCCCATTTCAAAACAAGTATGCTGTTTTGGAAAATGTAGGAGGTGATGGATTCCCAGGGGAATGTAGCACAAACAGCCAAGTTTCTGGTATTGAGACTGGCTGTATTGCAATAAAGAGTATGTCGGGTTTGAAGAGATCAATTGTGTTAGGGGACTCTCTAGTCCGAGGTACAGACAGATGTTTCTGTGGCCAGCAGTGAAAAACCAGAATGGTGTGTTGCTTCCCTGGTACCAGGATCAAGAATGTCTCAGAGAGGGTGCAGGATGTTCTCAAGTGGGAGAGGGCCCAGCTGGAGGTCATTGTACACATTGGAACCAATGACATAGGAAGGGAAAAGGTTGAGATTCTGAAGGGACAATACAGAGAGTTAGGCAGGAATTTAAAAAAGATGTCCTCGAGAGTAGTAATATCTGGATTACTCCCAGTGGCCCAGCTGGAGGTCATTGTACACATTGGAACCAATGACATAGGAAGGGAAAAGGTTGAGATTCTGAAGGGACAATACAGAGAGTTAGGCAGGAATTTAAAAAGGATGTCCTCGAGAGTAGTAATTTCTGGATTACTCCCAGTGCTACAAGCTAGTGAGGGTAGGAATAGGAGGATAGAGCAGATGACTGCTTGGCTGAGGAGCTGGTGTATGGGAGAAGGATTCACATTTTTGGATCATTGGAATCTCTTTTGGGGTAGAAGTGACCTGTACAAGAAGGGCGGATGCACTTGTATTGGAAGGGGACTAATATAATGGCAGGGAAATTTGCTAGAGCTGCACTAGGGAATTTAAACTAGTAATGTGTTGGGGGTGGGACCAAGGGAGATAGTGAAGAAAGAGATCCATCTGAGACTGGTACAGTTGAGAAATGAAGTGAGTCAAACAGTCAGGACAAAGCAGAGAACAAGGTTGGACTGATAAATTAAGCTGCATTTATTTCAATGCGACGGGCCAAACAAGGAAGGCAGATGAACTCAGGGCATGGTTAGGAACATTAGACTGGGATATCATAGCAATTACATAAAAGTGACTCAGGGATGGACAGGACTGGCAACTTAATGTTCCAGAATACAAATGTTACAGGAAGGACAGAAAGGGAGGCAAGAGAGGAGGAGGAGTGGCATTTTTGTTAAGGGATAGAGTTACAGCTGTACTGAGAGGGGATATTCCTGGAAATACATCCAGGGAAGTTATTTGGGTGGAACTGAGAAATAAGAAAGGGATGATCACCTTATTGGTTTTATATTATAGACCCCCTAATAGTCAGCAGGAAATTGAGAAACAAATATGTATGGAGATCTCAGTTATCTGTAAGAATAATAGGGTGGTTATGGTAGGGGATTTTAACTTTACAAACATAGATTGGGACTGCCATAATGTTAAGGGTTTAGATGGAGAGAAATTAGTTAAGCATGTATAAGAAAATTTTCTGATTCAGTATGTGGACGTACCAAAGAAGGTGCAAAACTTAACCTACTCTTGGGGAAATAAGGCAGGGCAGGTGACTGAGGTGTCAGTGGGGGAACACTTTGGGGCCAATGACCATAATTCTATTAGTTTTAAAATAGTGATGGAAAAGGATAGACCAGATCTAAAAGTTGAAGTTCTAAATTGGAGAAAGGCCAATTTTGATGGCATTAAGCAAGAACTATCAAAAGCTGACTGGGGGCAGACGTTCGCAGTTAAAGTGATGGCTGAAAAATGGGAAGCCTTCAGAAATGGGATAATGAGAGTGTAGAGACAGTATATGCCTGTTAGGGTGAAAGAAAAGACTGGTAGGTATAGGGAATGCTGGACGACAAAAGAAATTGAGGGTGTAGACAAGATAGATCAAGTGAATCTTTAGAGTATAAAGGCAGTAGGAGCATACTTAAGAGGGAAATCAGAAGAGCAAAAAGGGGACATGGGATAGCTTTCGCAAATGGAGTTAAGGAGAATCCAAAGAGTTTTTACAAATACATTAAGGACAAAGGGGTAACTAGGGAGAGAATAGGGCCCCTCAAAGATCGACAAGGCAGCCTTTGTGTGGAGCCACAGGAGGTGGGGGAGATACTAAAAAATGAGTATTTTGCATCAGTGTTTACTATGGAAAATGACATGGAAGATATAGAATGTAGGGAAATAGATGATGACATCTTGAAAGATGTCTATATTACAGAGGAGGAAGTGCTGGATGTCTTGAAATGCATAAAAGTGGATAACTCTCCAGGACCTGATCAGGTGTACCCTAGAATTCTGTGGGAAGCTAGGGAAGTGATTGCTGGGCCTCTTACTGAAATATTTGTATCATCAATAGTCACGGGTGAGATGCCAGAAGACTGGAGATTGGCTAACATGGTGCCACTATTTAAGAAAAGTGGTAAGGACAAGCCAGGGAATGATAGACATCGGTGGTGGGCAAGTTGCTGGAGGGAATCCTGAGGGACAGGATGTAGACGGATTTGGACACACAAGGACTGATTAGGGATTGTCAACATGGCTTTGTGCGAGGGAAATCATGTCTCACAAACATGATTGAGCTTTTTGAAGAAGTAACAAAGAGGATTGATGAGGGCAGAGTGGTAGACTTGATCTATGTGGACTTCAGGCGTTTGACAAGGTTCCCCATGGGAGACTGGTTCACAAGGTTCGATCTCATGGAATACAGGGAAAACTAGCCATTTGATTACAGGACACCTCAAAGGTAGAAGATGAAGGGTAGTAGTATAATTGCAACATTTAAAAGGCATCTGAATGAGTATATGAATAGGAAGGGTTTGGGGGGATATGGGCCGGGTGTTGACAGGTGGGACTAGATTGGGTTGAGATATCTGGTCAGCATGGATGAGTTGGACCGAAGGGTTTGTTTCTGTGCTGTACAACTCTGGCTCTATGCTCAGTGCCCTTTGATGCTAATGCCGCTGAAGCTTTTTGTAGAGTGGTCTAATGGTATTTTGATTGGCTGAATTTGATTTGCCCTGCTTTTTGTAGACAGGATACATTTAGGTAACTTTATTGGGCAGATGCCAGTGTTGGCACAGCTTAGCTGTATGGAGCTGGTTTTCATGTACAAGTCTTCATGATTGCCGCTGCTGTGTTGCCAGAGTCTACAGCCTTTGCTGGATCCACAGATTTTAGCCAGTTCCTGATATTACATGGAGTGAACCAAATTGGCTGAAGATTGACATGACAGTGGAGACCTCAGGAGGAGGCTGAAATGGATCATCCAGTTGGTCCTTCTGGCTGAATCTGGTTACATTATTCAACCCTGACGTTTGCACTGACATCATTGAGGATGGGAATATTTTTATGGAACTTTCTCCTGTGGTTATTTGTTTAATTGTTCACTACCATTCATGACTGGATGTGGCAAGACTACAGTGTTTTGATTTTATCTATTTTTGTGACTTTCTTTAGCATACTGTTTCCACCATTCAGCGTGTATGTGTTTTAGTTTCACCAGGTTGGAATCTGGTCTATGAGTGCCTTCTGTTGCTCCAGAAATGTTCTCCTATACACTTTACTGAACCATGAATGGTCAGGCTAGGTTAATATGGTAAATACATTTTCCAAAGTGGCAATTGTAAGACTGATTTTCTTTTTTCAACCCGATGGTTTCATGGTCTGAGTTATAGAATTATAGAGTTATTAATTAATTGAATTTGAATTTCCTCAACTACCATGTGGGGTTTGAACTCAGTCTCCACAACATGAATTCAGGTTTCTGAATCACCAGTAGAGATCTAGAAATTATAAAATAGTGATATTCAAGAAAATATTATCCTATTTTTAATTTTAAATTTAGTATGTTTTTAAAAGAGTAAAGATGTTTCAGGTATAAATATTTGTCTCAGAGTTGCCTCCTTCAGTAATTATTGATCTTGAGAGATTATAGTTTCTCTTAGAAGTTTATATGCTTTTGTTAAATAAAAGTCCTCCAATTTACCTATTTAATGCTGAAGAGTCTAATTTTTACCCTTTCCTCATTGTTTTATTATATAAATTGAAGGTCATTATCTTTTTTCTAGTTATGTTCCTCCACTGCCCATGGACAAACAGTTGAACTAAATATATAAAATGTAGCATGAGCAGAGCATTACACAGCTCTAGACTCAGTAATGAAATTAGTATTATTTGTTTTGTTCATTGTTAATCCACATTGATTGGACACAAGTGATTCTACACAATCACTTGTGGAATCTCAACATCAAGGATTAATAGTCGTTTTCAACTTTTTTCCCAAGTGTGTTAGACCACAGTCTTCTTAACTCACCTGCTCTGAGTTGCTCTTTAAAACCTCTCTTTCACTGGAAATGTGACCCCTTCCCCATTACCTGGACTTGAGCTCTAATTACCAAGGCAGCCAGAAGGAGAGTCAATCCTCTGATGTTCTTCAGAGTGCCCTGGTGCTTTCAAAACAAGGGAGAGGGTGAATATCTCCCATACAGCGAGTTGCTAACCTGATGTTTCTACTTTAGTAAAATTGTTGGGAGAGAAAAGGTTATTCATCAGACTGGCTGTTATGCTGTTTCATTGACTATTTGCATGTTGTTGGTCTTGTGGTCTCTTGTCTGCTATGTTCTTAAAGGCAACAGCAACTTCAGTGAAAGATGCTGCTGCCCTGTAAGCGTTGCACTCTGGAGTCAGTTCCCATCTTGTAAAGGGGGGCCAGCTCCATGATTTGGAGGTAATTTTGAATCAACTTGTTCAGGCAGGGTGTGATGCATGCAGAGAGCTTTCCAGCTCAGATGAAAGGACTTACCAACCACAGAGCTCTACACCATGAATTGGATGTCAAACTAATTCCCATCCATTTAGGGTATCTGCATTTTAAAATAGCATCATTAAAAGATGTTGTGAAACTTGAAAGGGTTTAGAAAAGATTACAAGGATGTTGCCAGGGTTGGAGGATTTGAACTACAGGGAGAGGCTGAACAGGCTGGGGCTGTTTTCCCTCAAACATCAAAGGCTGAAGGGTGATCTTATAGAGGTTTATAAAATCATGAGGGGCATGGATAGGATAATTAGACAAAGTCTTTTCCCTGGGGTGGAGGAGTCCAGAGCTAAAGGGCATAGCTTTAGGGTGAGAGGGGAAAGATAAAAAAGAGACCTAAGGGTCAACATTTTCACTCAGAGTGTGGTAATTGTATGGAATGAGCTACCAGAGGAAGTGGTGGAGGCTGGTGCAATTGCAACATTCAAAAGGCATTTGGATTGGTATATGAATAGGAAAGGTTTTTAGTGGAATATGGGCCAAGTGCTGGGATTAGATTGGGTTGGGATATCTGGTCGGCAAGGATGAGTTGGACCGAAGGGTGGGTTTCTGTGCTGTACATCTCGATGACTCTATCTTGTCAATAGCAGTGTCAAGAACTGGATGATTCCCAGCCTTACTCCTTATTGGCAGCACATTAATACTTTGCTGGTGTGTATAAATAAGATCATTTTTAAAGATAAGTGGGAACATTGAAATCAGAAAAGGGCTTTCAATATTCCAATTTCATAGATGGTACTAAAATATCAGAGGCTGTTCCAGATATTTACCAGCATTCATTTTTAGAAATGAGGTTTATATCATCTAACAATAACTGTATAATAAAAATGATCTTAGAATATGCTAGTAATTATGAATTAACACTAATTGATCTCGCATTTGGACACACTACTTCAGTATGAGATTCAGGCTGGAATCCTGGCTGAACTACAATAAAACAGGTGTCATGCTGAAAATCATTTTGAGAACACACCCAGGATTAAGAAATAGAAAGAGGTAGTCACATAAGGGTTTGATCAGTTTCACACTGGGACTGGTAGACCAAAAGTAGGTCCTGTTTTCTTGAATATATATTACAGGCACGCGCAACAGGAAGGTTCACTATAAATCTTTGATCAGCAATTAGTGCTCCACAGTTGTTTACAGTAGATGCTGCAAACAATTTAATATAGTCTGGTGGTCACATGTTCTATGTCCTAGTCACTTGCCTATTAGCATATTCGCTCAATTAAAATCAGTGCGGAAAGTCAGGAAATAACTTTCCTTGGACAAAGTGGTAGTCAGCTCTCTACATGAACAAGTTCCCGCAAGCAGCCATTGTAAGGGTGTTTGTGTTTGCTGTGAGCATGACAAATGGTGGTAAGAAAGAAGAAGGAAGCCTAGATACTGATGCAGTGAACAAAAATCTGTTCATCTACACCTCTTTTAATGCACACAAGGGAATCTTCCACAGAGAGGAGACAATCGGGCAGCTGAGGTTCCTTTTTGCAAGCTTAGAAGCACAGAATACAAAAAAATGGACAACATGCAACTGATTTACCTGGACGACAGAAGGCATTTAATCTCACTGAAGTTTTCAGAAAGCTACTTACAAGCATATATTTCCTGGTTACATTACTGATTTTCCAATAATTATTATATCTGCATCGTTTTTACATCAGTACTAATGTTAATCAAAGCATTAGATTTTTTTATTGTTATTTTAATGTTATTTTACTGAATGCATATTAGGGAGATTCATTCATTATTTAACAAAGAAACATTTATAGATTACCAGTTATAAGATGTAATTATATATTTCTGTATTTGGTAATGATCTTGTATATCTAAAGGAGAAAATCCTATCAAATTTAAATGCACAAATGTACATATGACTGCATTAACCAATAAAGGAGTTTGGTGAGAATACAAAAGGGGTTCCTGAAAACCAAAAGAAAAGCTGAAAAAATTGAAAAATACCCTTGAATATGTTTCACAAATAGCCCTCAAAAATAAAAATATCTTGACCCCTGGTAGGGAGGACTGTAAGCTGTGGGCCGCAGACCAGTGAAGAAAGCTATAATGGAGGCAAGTTGTGCAGTTGGCAGCTCCTGCAGTTCTGCCCCCTGGGAATTGCTATTATTTGGGTAGCACCAACAATCTTCAGAATTAAAACAAAATAAGTTGGAAAGAATCATGCAGAGGAGATTGCATTTTCATGAGTCAGGGATAGATATGTTTAGGACCACAGTTCCACCATTAATACCGAATCAATTTGCCTGTGATTTCACCAGATAAAGTGTAATAGTTGAACACTATATTTTCAATGCTTTGATTAACATTAATACTTCTTGATACAGCCCATTTGTGTCACAAATATTTAAACTCTGTCTTTATAATGTTTTAAAATTAATTTTGGTTTTGATTTTACTTTGCTGTTACTTATGCTTTTGCCAACATTGCTTTTCCTGCAGCTGCAATAACTAACTGCAAATTCTGCTGATATCCTCGTTTAGATTTAATTTACTGATTTATGATTCATTGACAAGCATTCACTAGAGTATTTTGGATAATTCTGAGTATTATACTTCAAAAAGGATACAGAAACAGTTAATTAGGATGTTACCAGGGAACAAGGATTTAGTTTTGAGCAAAAGTTGGAAAAGTTAGCATTACCTTCATCAACCAAGTCAGAAATTGCTGTTGCCTGCCACTTTAATGCACCACCTTGTTCCCTGGCCAACATCTATGTCTTGGGCTTGCTGCAGTGCTCCAGCAAAGCTTAGTGCAAATTAGAAGAACAGCATCTCATTTTCTTCTTGGGGACCTTGCACCTTTCTGGACTCAATATCGAGTTCAATAATTTGAGGACCTATGCACCTTATCCTATGTCCTCACCCTAATCCCCACACATCAGGCCTTTTCAACATATGGTTAGAGACAAAACAAACTGCAGATGCTGGAATCCAAGGTAGACAAGCAGGAGGCTGGAAGAGCACAGCAAGTCAGGGAGGTGGAGAAGTCAACGTTTTTGGTGTAACCCTAATGCTGTCTGGCTTGCTGTGTTCTTCCAATCTCCTGCTTGTCTACCTTTTCATCATAAAGGCTGCTCCCACAAACAGCCCATTGCCAACTACTAACAGTCCGCATTAGCAGCTATTTATTCTCCCAGGCTGACCTTTACCCATTTCTTTGTCTGTGCAAATGCTATTTTCTCTCTCTCTATTAATTGTTTACTCCTCCTTCGTTCCACCTTATCTTCACATATATACCAGCCTGATCCTTGCTACAATCAGTTCTGAAGAAAGGTCACTGGATCTGAAACATTAATTCTCCTTTTTCTCCACAGATACTGCCAGACTTGCTGAGATTTTCCAGCAATTTCTATTTTGTTGCTGATTTCCAGCATCCGCAGTCCTTTTGTTTTGTTTATGATCGTCTTTACCTTTCTTCCATTTTACATGGGACTGCCGCAGAGTTAGTTGGCCACCTTTCCTCTCGGATTTGCTATTTCACTTTGGTCATATTTGGTCACTCCCTCTTTTGGGCTTTTTTCTTTAGCCATCCTTGTCCACTGGATGGTAACAGTTAGCCAGTCCTCACAAGGTTAAGGTGGGAATCCTGCATGCTATTTGCAGGGTCTTCCTTTGCAACAGTACCAATTCCATTCAGTCAACTGCTATTTGGATTTGGCGGATAGTTTTACAGTCAATACCCTGCCTGTTACTAATCCTACCATTTATAAGAGTTGAAAGAATACGTCCGGGCTTGCCTGCATTAGTAACTTTCTGCTTTCCTTAGATCTGCAAAGATTAAGAGGTGACCTAATGGATGTTTTCGAATATAGAACATAGTACTGTACAGCACAGAAAAGGACCCTTTGGCTGAAAATGTTGTGCCAAACATGACGCCAAATTAAACAATATTTTACTGCCTGTCATTGAACCATATCCATCCATTGCTTGTATATTCGAGTTCTTACCTAAAAGTCCCTTAACTTCCCCTATCTGCCCCCACCACCACTCCTGGCAGTGCGTTCTAGACTCCTACCACTTCTCTGTAAAAGATCTGCCCCTCACATCACCTTTGAACTGAACACCTTTCACCTTAAATGCGTGTCCCCTAGTTTTAGACATTTCAACTCTGGGGAAAAAGATTCTGACCGTCAACCCTATCTATGTGTCTCATAATTTTATAGTTTTTCATGATGACCAGAAACTTTGATGGGTAGGACTATTCTTGACTGGTGTGTGAGCCAATGATCAGAGATCCCAAATTTAAAATAATTGACAAAAGGATCCAGAGATGTGAACGTTTTTCACCCAGGAATTTGTTGTCATCTGTACCTGAAAAGATGGTTGAAGTTGATTTCATAAGTAATTTTAAAGGAAGGTTGAATAGTATTTGAGGATGCAGAATGTACATTGTTAAATACTGAAAGCAGATATGCGGCACTAATCTCTACTATCAAAGAACCAACACAGGTACAATGGATTGAATGATTTTCTTCCATACTGACAGCATCTATGATAACACTTCACAGAGAACATTTGCCCATTATGTTTGTACACGTACACATTGGATGCTTTGATAGAAAACAAAACAAGAGCTTCTACAACAAGCAACACTTATTACAGTAATGTTTGAAATTGAGATGATATCCAGGCCAACACTATTTATAATTTATAGTTCTTTGAAATAAATCATCATTCCTTCACTGTACCTGCAATTAAGTAATATTATATCAATCAGGTTTAGTCTGTTAATCGGCTTTATGAAAGGACAGAATTCACAGTTCAGTGATTTAATCCTTAAAATACTGGTAAATCATGCCAAGTGGAACCTTGGAGTGAGAGTGTTGAAGACATAGGTAGCAAGGCAAATGGATCTCAACTAATCACCGTTTGAAGTCATATATGAATGTTCCTTGTGTGAATGCTATTATCTGAATGGTATGATGTTTTAGTCCTTATATTTGTTGTAGTGCTAGTATTCCTGGTTTGCCTGTTATTCTTTTCAGTTGGTACATCACCTTGTTGGATAAATATAAACATTAGCAAATACCTGAAAAATGACGCACTTTGTTTTGTATCAAAACCTTAGGATCTCCAGCTGTTCAAGTAAACCTGTGACATGTAACAACTTTTCAAAAATTTTATGAAGTTGATTTCTAATGTGGAAAAATATTGTCCTGTCTCAACCCTTAACAATCTTGATTTATTTTTGTTTTAGCATTATTAATTTGTTCACTCATGTTAACTTGCTTACATTAATTTTGTTGAGCTTGTTATGGACCAGGCCAGACCCCCTCAAAACATTTCAAGAAAGTAACCTGGACCTTAACTTTGCCAGTTGCTTTAAGCAGGTGTAAAGTGACTAATTCAGGAGGGATGCAGCTGGCCCAACCACTTAGTTTTAAATAAAACAGAATTTATTTGCAAGATTACTGAATGAATATAGATTATAGAATAACAACTGATCTGAAAGCCCACCAGATTATCCCAACTTAATGATGCTGTTCCAACTACTTGCAACAATCCCCATCTTCCTTGGAGCTGTTTCTTGGACCAGCTTAAACTGACTGACCAGCAGCTCCGAACCCAAACCAAACTAGAGAAAAAAAAACACTGAACTGGGAGAAATGGCCACTCCCCTTTCATTATACAAGATTTTTTTAAAACTAGAAAGCCTTTTGTCTGAGACAGTATCTGTTAGCTATAATTAAATTGGCCCTAAAACCCATCTAAGCCAGATCTCTTGGCAACTCTGCATTTTTATGACCACTCTGAAAATAACCATGGACAACATAACCTTGTTAAAGGAGCAGCATCATCACAAGCCCCTGAACCAGTTTCAAATTGGAGAATTTAAGACCAATGTCACCACCAGTAGCTGAAGCATCATATGCGCACGTGTAGAAATATCAAGTGGCAGAATGGCAGCTGTCTCAACTGGCAATATTGGGGGTGGGGGTTCAGGCCTCAAAGTATTTTGCAGTTACTCAGTTGAAAGGATACAACTGACCCTCTAATATTTAGAGCAAAAGTGAAAAGGAGGGAAAGTTCGGTCCAGGAAATGTTACATTTGGGTAAAACATCCATTATGCTATGGATGTGCAGATGTGAATACTGTGCAGGATAGAGTGTATGAAGGGGATGGTCAGGTTCATCTGATGCAGTTGTATTCGTGTGCCCACTCTGATCATGAGGTCTGAGAATCACTTGTGAGACAAGTATGGGAGAACTGAGCTCCTGGTCAATCAAAGAGGTGCAGTGGTGATTGGCATCAGACCTGCATCTCTTAGTGGATAGGGTACTGACTTCCTGTTCCAGGTGCACACCAATGACATCAGCACCACCGGCTTCCTGTCACATTGTGGTGGTGGAAGATAATCTGCTTCCAATAATAACTTCCTTTGAATTGATGGGCTGAAGGGTCTATTTCCACACTGTAAGTAATTTAATCTAATCTACAGAATGTCTGACATGTTGGATCTTTTCCACTGCAAGTACTCACACAAAATGATTAGGCTGCATGCCCATCATTTCCCTTTACCTTAATTTATATAATCCCTATATGCACATAGATGCTGATCACCCTTTTTATCCTAATGTGATTGAAAAAGTTTTTTTGCACTGACGATGGGGTATGTCATTTTGAACTTAGCAATGGATAATGAGTTGGATTAAATAAAAGTCGAAGAGTGGGTGAACATCCATCAAATAATGATTATAATCTGAAAAATCTCATCATAATAGTTGAAAAGGAGAACCATGAAACAACTCCTGCGATTCCAGATTTTGGTTGACATTAATGTAATGATGCAGGGACTGTCCACAGAAAATTAGACAAATGTGCTAATAGATAAAATGATAGAGGGTCAGTAGAAGGTGGCTTCCTGTGGCTATTCCGTTCTCAAACGGATATACTGTTTTGTGTACTGTTGAGGGGCTGGTCTCTCAGAAGAAATAGTAGTAGCAGCCAGATCAGGGGCACAGATAGAAGATTCTGTGACCGTGAGCATGAATTCAGGATGGCATGTTTCCTTGGTGCCAGGGTTAAGGATGTCTAAAAATTGCTGCAGCATATGGTTAAATTGGAGATTGAGAAGCTGGAAGTTTGTTGTACACATTGGTAAGAATGACATAATTAAAGAATGGGTTGAGACTTTGCAGAGTGAATATAGGAAGTTCAGTAGAAGGTTAAAAAGCAGAACCTTAATGGTAGTAATCATTGGATTGCTCCTGGTGCCACATGCTAGTGAGAGTAGGAATAAGAAGATAGGGCAGATAAATCATTGGCTGAGGAGATGGTGCAGTGGGCAAAGATTCAAATTTTTGGGTAACTGGATCTCTTCTGTGCAGAAAAGACCTGTTCAAAAAGGATGGGCTTCACTTGAAACCAATATCCCAGCAGGAAGATTTGCCAGTTCTATTTGAGAGTGAGTGTGTGGGGGATCCTAAGTGAGAATAGAATGACAGATGAGGGTGATTCTGAATTTAAAAAATGTCAAGTTAATTAGAAAAGGCAGGCAAGAGCAAGTCAGAGAATGACGTAACTCTGATGAATTAAATTGCATTTATTTCAATGCAATGAGTCTTACAGGTAAGGCAGATGAACACAGGTCATGTATGAGAACGTGATACTGATACATCATAGTTATTACAGAAACATGGCTGAGGGAGGGACAGCTCAATATCCTGGGGTTTAGATGTTGTAGGAAGGATAGAAAGGGAGGCAAGAGAGGAGGGGGAGTGATGTTTTTGATTAAGGAAATCATTACTGCTCTACTTAAGAGAGGATATTTCTGAGCGACCGTCCAGTGAAGCTATGTGGTTGGAACTCAGAAATAAGAATGGGATGATAACCTTAATGGGATTGTACTATAGCCTCCCCCAATATCAGAGTGAAAGTGAGAACAAGCATGTAGAGAGATTCAAGATATATGTAAAAATAATTTGGTTGTTATAGTGGGGGATTTTAACTTTCCAAACATAAATGGGGATTGCCATAATGTTAAAGGCTTGGATGGTGAGGCACTTGTTAAATATGTTCAAGAAAATTTTCTTTATCAATATAAAGGTGTGCCTATGAGAGAAGAAACCAACTTGACATTCTCTTGGGAAATAAGGCAGGGCAAGCCACTGAAGTGTTAGTGGGGGAGCACTTTGGGACTGGTGGTCATTATTCTATTAGTTTCAAAATATCTATGGAAAAGGTAAGGCTTTGGATAAACGTTCAAGTTTTTAATTGGAGTAAGGGAAATTTTGACAGTATGAGACAGAAACTTTCAAGAGTTGATTGGGCAAGTTATTCGTTGGTAAAGGATCTTCAGGAAATGGAAGGCCTTTAAAAATGAGATGACAAGAGTGCAAGTACTGTATGTTCCTGTTAGAGTGAAGGGTAAGGCTAGTAAGAGTAGGGAACAATGGATGAATAAAGAGAAGTTCAAGAATAAGAAAGAGTCATATATTAGGGACAGACAACTGAGATCAAGGGAATTTCTTGAAGAGTGTAAGGGGTGTAGGGGAATTCTTAAGAGGGAAATCAGGAGGGCAAATAGTCTAGACAGATAAGGTTAAGGATAATCCAAAGAGATCCTACAATTACATTGAGAGTAAAAGAGCAACCAGGGAGAGAATAGAGCCACTGAAAGATCAATGATCAAAGATGTATGTGTGAAACCATAGCAGATGGGAAAGATACTAAACTAATATTTTGTGAAAGTTTTTACTGTGGAAAAGGACATGGTGGATAGGGATCTCAGGGAAATAAATATTGATGTCTTGAAAACAGTCCACATTACAGAAGAGGAAGTGTTGGGAGGTCTTAACAAACATCAAGGTGGATTAACCTCTGAAACCTGATAAAGTGAAAAAATTCTGGCTCTAAGAGCTACTCCTTTTTTTGAAGTATTTTAGATGTTGGAGGTGATTTCCTCAAATTCCAGGAGCAGCAGTTACTATTTTATATGCTGTTGCATTGTTTTGGAACTTTGGGGGACAAAAAAGCAAAACAACAGCACTTTTAAAAGGGAAAATGGAGACAATAGGGAGTACATGGTCAGTGAAGGAGAGAGAGAGAAAGAAACCCATACAGCTAACTGACACAGCAGTGAATCTGCATAGTTACTGCCTTGCTATTTGAATTCATGTATCTCTGGATATTGGAGTGCATCCAGTAAAACTTAACAAACAGTGAAATTCACAACTGTTCTTGGAAGAACCTGTATGGGAGAGCTCACAGCACAGGAACAGATAAGTACATAGTTTTTAAGTGTCATCTCACTGTAAATCTACAATAGTGAGTAGAGTAGCTTCTTTCTTGATTTTCTGTTTTATTTAGATCTGTCTCTCGATTAAATTTTAAAAATATAAGCCATAAATATTATGTTAGCCTGGAGCATTTTTTAGAGCAATAAGACAGTGCTATTTTCTGGGTCTGTAGATTGTGAAGGAGCGAAGATGGCCTTTAGTAGAGTGATATGCTCATCTTGTCGGATATGGGAATTTTGAGAGAGTTTAAATGCTACTGAGGATTATGTCTGCAGGAAATGTCTTTGGTTGCGAATCCTATCAGATTGGATGGATCGGTTGGAGCAACAGTTAGAGGCAATGAGGAATTTACAGGAGTGATGGATGACAGTTATAGGAAGGGAGCAAAGCTGCAGATACAGTCAAATAGTAACTCCAAGAAACGTAAGTGAGGTAGGTAGGTAATGCAGGAGTCTTCTGTGGTTATCCTGATTTCAAACAAGTATGCCATTTCAGAAAATATAGAGGGTGATAGACTCTCAGTGGAATGTAGCATGAACAACCAAGTTTCTGGTATCAAGACAAGCTCTAATGTAATAAGGGGCACATTGGGTTCTAAGCAATCAATTATATATCGGAGACCCTCTAGTCAGAGGCACAGACAGACAATGGCCACAGCAAGAAATCAGAATACTGTGCTGCCTCCCTCATGCCAGGATCAAGGATGTCTTAGAGAGAGTACAAAATTTTCTCAAAGGGGAGAGGGACCAGCAGGAGGTATTTGTACACATTGGAAGCAATGACATAGGAAGACATACTTCTGGGGTAGAAGTGACCTGTACAAGAAGGATGGACTGCACTTGACTTGGAAGGAGGCTAATATACAGGCAGGAGATTTGCTACTGCTGCTCAGGAGGATTTAAACTAGTTAGGTGGGGAATGGGAACAAGGGAGATAATGAGGTAAGAGATCAATCTGAGGCTGGTACAGTTGGGAAAGGGAGCGAGTCAAACAGTCAGGGCAGGCAGGAACAAAGCAGAGAACAAAGTAGGGAAGATAAATTAAACTGCATTTACTTCAATGCAAGAGGCACAACAGGGAAGGCAGGTGAACTTAGGACATGGTCATGAACATGGGACTGGGATATCATAGCAATTACAGACATGTGGCTCAAAGATGGACAGAACTGGTAGCTTAATGTTTCAGGATACAAATGCGACAGGAAGGTCAGAAAGTGAGGCAAGAGAGGAGGAGGAGTGGCATGTTTTGATAACGGATAGCATTACAGCTGTACTTAGGATATTCCTGGAAATACATCCAGGGAAGTTATTTGGGTAGAATGGAGAAATAAGAAAGGGATGATCATCTTATTGGGATTGTATTATAGACCCCCTCGTCAGCGGGAAATTGAGAAACAAATTTATAAGGAGATTTCAGTTATCTGTAATGATAATAGGGTGGTTGTGGTAGGGGATTTTAACTTTCCAAGCATAGACTGGGACTGCCATAGAGTTAAGGGTTTAGATGAAGAGGAATTTGATAAGTGTGTACAAGAGAATTTTCTGATTCAGTATGTGGATGTATTTACTAGAGAACATGCAAAACTTGACCTACTCTTGGGAAATAAGGCAAGGCAGGTAAATGAGGTATCAATGGGGAAGTACTATGGGGCCAGCGACTATAATTCTCTTTGTTTTAAAATAGTGATGGAAAAGGATATACCAGATCTAAAAGTTGAATTGGAGGAAGGCTAATTTTGACGGTATTAGGCAAAAACTTTCAAAAGTTGATTGGAGGCAGATGTTCACAGGTAAAGGGATGACTGGAAAATGAGAAGCTTTCAGAATGAGATAACAAGAGTGCAGAGACAGAATATTCCTGTTAGGGTGAAAGGAAAGATTGGTAGGTGTAGGGAATGCTGGATGACAAAAGAAATTGAGAGTTTGGTTAAGAAAAAGAAGGAAGTATATGTCAGGTATAGACAGGATAGACTGAGTGAACCCTTAGAATATAAAGGCAGTAGGAGTATACTTAAGAGGGAAATCAGGAAGACGAAAAGGGGACATGAGATAGCTTTCGCAAATAGGGTTAAGGATAATCCAAAGGGTTTTTATAAGTACATTAAGGACAAAAGGGTAACTAGGGAGAGAATAGGGCCCCTCAAAGATCAGCAAGGCAGCCTACGTGTGGAGCAGCAGGAGATGGGGGAAATACTAAGTGAATATTTTGCATCAGTGTTTTCTGTGCAGAAGGACATGAAAGATGTAGGATGTGGGGAAATAGATATGACATCTTGAAAAATGTTCATATTACAGAGGAGGAAGTGCTGGATATCTTGAAGTGCATGAAAGTGGATAACTCTCCAGGACCTGATCAGGTGTACCCTAGAATTCTGTGGGAAGCTAGGGAAGTGATTGCTGGGCCGCTTGCTGAGATATTTGTTTAATCGATAGTCACAGGTAAGGTGCCAGAATGCTGGAGGTTGGCTAACATGGTGCCACTATTTAAGAAGGGTGGTAAGGACAAGCCAGGGAACTATCGACCAGTGAGCCTGACATCGGTGCTGGGTAAGTTATTGGAGGGAATCCTGAGGGACAGGATTTACATGTATTTGGAAAGGCAAGGACTGATTAAGGATAGTCAGCATGGCTTTGTGCATGGGAAATCATGTCTCACTAACTTAATTGAGTTTTTTGAAGAAGTAACAAAGAGGATTGATGAGGGCAGAGTGGTGGACGTGAGCTATATGGACTTCAGTAAGGCGTTCGACAAGGTTCCACATGGGAGATTAGTTAGCAAGGTTAGATCTCAGGGAATAATGGAGAACTAGCATTTGAATGCAGAACTGGCTCAAAGGTAGACAGGGTGGTGGTGGAGGGTTGCTTTTCAAACTGGAGGCCTGTGACCAGTGGAGTGCCACAAAGATTGGTGCTTGGTCCACTATTTTTCATCATTTACATAAATGATTTGGATGTGAGCATAAGAGGTATAGTTAGTAAGTATGCAGATGACATCACAATTGGAGATGTAGTGGACAGTGAAGAAAGTTATCTCAGATTACAATGGGATCTTGTTCAGATGGGCCAATGGGCTGAGAAGTGGCAGATGGAGTTTAACTTAGATAAATGTGAGGTGCTGCATTTGGGGAAAGCAAATCTTAGCAGGACTTATACACTTAATGGTAAGGTCCTGGGGAATGTTGCTGAACAAAGCAACCCTGGAGTGCAGGTTCATAATTCCTTGAAAGTGGAGTCGCAGGTAGATAGGACAGTGAAGAAGGCGTTTGGTATGCTTTTCTTTCTTGGTAAGAGTATTGAGTATAGGAGTTGGGAGGTCATGTTGCAGCTGTACAGGACATTGGTTAGGCCACCTTCGGAATATTGTGTACATTTCTGGACTCCTTGCTATCAGAAGGATGTTGTGAAACTTGAGAGGGTTCAAAAAAGATTTCCAAGAATGTTGCCAGGATTGGAGGATTTGAGCTACAGGGAGAGGCTGAACAGGCTGGGGCTGTTTTCCCTGGAGTGTCAGAGGCTGAGGGGTGACCTTTTTGAGGTTTATAAAATCATGAGGGGCATGGATAGGATAAATAGAGAAAGTCTTTTCCCTGGGGTGGTGGAGTGCAGAACTAGAGGGCATAGATTTAGGGTGAGAGGGGCAAGGTATGAAAAGGACCTAAGGGGCCCCTAGAAGAGACATTTGCACCATTGATAGCCATGGGTGAGGTGCTGGAACAAGGGAGGGCGGGTAATGTTGTGCCATTATTTAAGAAAGGTTGTATGGAGAAGCCTGGACACTATAATCCAGTGAGTCTGACATCAGTGGTGGGTAAGTTGTTGGTGGGGGGGGGGGTTCTGAGCGATAGCATTTACTTGCATTTGATGAGGCACGGTCTGATTAAGGGGAAATCGTGTCTCACAAATTTTATTGAGTTTTTTTAGTGAAGGGCCGAGAGTTCAATGTCATCTTATTGGACTTCAGTAAAGCCTTGACATAGCTCTGTCCGGTAGACTAATTAGTAAGGTTAGATCACATGGGGTTCAGGGAGAGCTTGCCAATTCTCAAGATGGCGGAGGTGACAGGGTAGGAAATGTTTTGGGCTCTGTGCCCGTACACTCCCTGTGGACCTAGGTGGCTTCATCCTTTTTTCTTTTTTCTTTAGTTTCTTCATTTCTCTTTTGTATCAAAGTTCATCTTTTCTTCTTTTCTGTGGCTGTGGTGGAGGAAGGTGGTTACGAGGGCCTACAGCAGCTGTGGCTGTGTGGTGGCTCTGGATGTCCGTCCCTCATGGCCATGGTGGTTTTACTGTACATGGCTCTGCTCCGTTCCTCCTGGCGGCAGCGTAGCAGTTTCAGTAGTGGTTATAGTGGTGGTGGCATGGTGATTCTGGTTCATTCCTTGTGAATGTGGCAGCAATGTGGTGCTTTCAGGCACAGACTGAATGGCTTGTGCGACAGCTTCAGTGTCAGCGACTTAGTGGGTCCAGTCTGTCTCTCCTTGCTATGGCGGTAATGCAGTGGCTTTGGTGTATGGTCTGGTCAAGAAATCCGGAATCATCTCAGGGGCAGCTTCAGTAGCAGCATCCTGTAAAACTTCAGAAAACCTGGAGCTGTGGAGGGAACAGAAGAAAACTTCATCCTAACTTTGTCTCAATTACATTTTTATATAATTTCTGTAATTAAAATGGTACCAAATTTTGGCAACTTATGCACATGACAATAAATTGCTATTCTATTCTATTCTAATTGGACACAAATTGGCTTGGCGGTGGGAGACCATCAAGGTGGTGCGGGAAGATTGTTGTTTGGGCAGGAGGCCTGTGACCAGTGGTGTTGTGTAGAGATTGTTTGTCATTTATATAAATGATTTGTTTGAGAATATTGAAGGCGTGGTTAGTAATATGCGATGACACCAAACTTGGTGATACAAAACAACAGTGAAAAAAATTATCTAAGATTACAAAGGTATCGTGATCAATTGGGCCAATGAGTGAGGAGTGGCAGATGGAGTTCAGTTTGGATAAAGCAAGGTGTTGCATTTTGGTAAAACAAACAAGGGCAGGACTTATACACTTAATGGTAGGGCCCTGGGTAATGTTGTCAAACAAAGAGACTAAGGGCTTCAGGTACATGGTGCTTTGAAAGTTGCATTATAGGTAGATACGGTGGTTAAGCAGGTGTTTAGCATGTTTGCCTTCATTGCTCAGACCATTGAGGACAGAAGTTCAGACATCATATTGTTGTATTGGATGTTGGTGAGGCCACCTTTGGAGTACTGTGTACATATTTGGTTGCCCTGCTATGGGAAAGATATTATTAAATTTGAAATGGTTCAGAAAAGGTTTACCAGGATGTTGCCTGGACTGGAGGGTTTGTGTTGTAAGGATAGTCTGGGACTTCTTTTCTCCAGAGTGTATGATGCTGACGATTGACCTTATAGAGGTTTCTAAAATCATGAGGGGCATAGATAAGTTGAAAAGTAAAGGTCTTTTCCCTTGTCTGGGGGAATTCAAAATCAGGGGGCATATTTTTAAGGTGAGAGGGGAAAGGTTTAAAAAGGATCTGAGGGACAATGTCTACACATAAAGGGTGGTTTGTTTGTGCAATGAACTGCCAGAGGAAGTGATAGACACAGGTATAGTCATGATTTAATTCAATGAGAGACCAGTCTCGATTGGCTAAATAGCCTATTCTTGGTCCTATGGTTGTGCTTTCATCAGATACTACTGCAATATATGGGAAGGTTAGATTAGATTAGATTAGATTCTGTGCCAAAGACATTTGGACAGGTACATGAATAGGAAAGGATATGGACTAAGCATAGGCAAATGGGACTAATTTAGTTTGGGAAACTTGGTCGGCATTGATGAGTTTGACCAAAGGGTCTGTTTCTGTGCAGTATGACTCTAGGTAGCTAAAAACAAATTGTATGTTCTACAAAACCAGTTTATATACTGAAAAAGCCTGAGTACCATTCTCAGTCATATGGACAATCAACAATGTAAAAGTCAACAATTAACTAAAAGAAGGAGAAAGTGAGGTCTGCAGATGCTGGAGATCAGAGATGGAAATGTGTTGCTGGAAAAGCGCAGCAGGTCAGGCAGCATCTAGGGAACAGGAGAATCGACGTTTCGGGCATTAGCCCTTCTTCAGGAAAGAAGGGCTAATGCCCGAAATGTCGATTCTCCTGTTCCCTAGATGCTGCCTGACCTGCTGCGCTTTTCCAGCAACACATTTCCATCAATTAACTAAAAGAAGCAAACAAAGTGTCAAAATATTGAACCAAGCCTGACAAATGAAAATCTTGGAAAGAATGGCAAAGGGTGACTTACAGCAGCTAGTAAGACCTGCAAAGAATGGATTGAGGATAAACCTGCGAAACATATCAAAGCAACTGAAAATCTTCCAGCATTACAATCAGGTAAAAGGAAACTAAGCAATGTGAGGCTCCTTGCACTCTGAGCTGTCATGCTATTGATGAAAGCAAGAAAGGAGTGGGCACACTGACTAATGACTTTGTCAGTTGCTGCAGTAGAAGAAGGGGTCAGCATGCCAGAATTCCTAGGGGAACTTTAATTGAATCAGTGGCAAAACAATAATGTTAACAAGATAACAACGGAGAAATTAATGGCACAACAAAGTGAAACATCTCCAAGATCAACTGGTTTCTATTCCAGAATTTCAAAAGAAGTGGGTGAAAACTTTGTCGTGGCTCTAATTAACTAATCCTTTAAAGTCACCTTGATTCAGGAGCTGTTTCTCCCATTTGGAGAATTGTATATATCATCTGTTATTATAAAAAAGTGCATGAAGGAAATTGGGAATTATAGACAACCCTGATCTAACACTTGCTGTTGATAAATGGCTTGAATATATAACTGAGGATAGGATAACTTAGCGCCTTGAAAATCCTTAGCTGCTCAGAGAAAACTAGCATGGGTTTGCAAAAGGAAACATCCTATCCCTGATTGAACATTTTGAATAGGTAATTAAAGTAATAAACAGGAAAATATCTATAACTTCCAGTGGGCATTTAGAAAAGTTATAGAATCATAGAATCACAGAGCTGTACAGCATGGAAACAGACCCTTTTGTCCAAATCATCCATGCTCACATGATAGCCTAAATAAATCTCGTCTCATTTGCCAGCAACTCTAAACCCTTCCTATTCATAGGTCTTTCAAGTGTTGCTCTTGTAACAGCCTCCACCAGTTCCTCTGGCAGCTCATTCCATGTATGCAGCAACCTCTGTGTGAAAAGGTTGCCCCTTTGACCCCTTTTAAATCTGTCAGCTCTCACCTTAAATCTATGCCCTCTAGTTTTGGACTTACCCACCCCAGGGGAGCTTTCCATAAGAGAACATTTATTAATGTTAATGAAATGGATGGAAAATTATTGACCTGGTTAGGAAATTGGCTGAACACCAGAGTTGAATACATACATAGACATTTTGACAGAACATAACTTGTGGATATTTGGTGCTCTATCTATTCACTGTAGTCATTAATGACTTGGATAATGAGGCATCCAAGTCTGCATATCCAAATTTGCTGATGACAGAGGAGATATAATACATGAAATTGTAAAATGCAATGTGATCTTGATAGATTTCATGAATGCGCAAAAGTAAGTTTTATTGTGATTTTGTTGGGTGGTGGAAGATTGAACATTTTGCCTGCAAAAGGCAGTTGATGCTTGGTCAGTTGTTCATAATAGAACTAATATCGATTTTATTTTGTTTGCCAAAACCATTTATGGGATATGGAGCAAAGACAGATATGTAACATTTATATGCAGGACATTCATGATTTATTTGGATGACAGACCAGTCTTGATTGGCTAAATAGCCTATTGATGGTCCTATGGTTGTGCTTTCATCAGATACTGCTGCAATATATGGGAAGGTTAGATTAGATTAGATTAGATTAGATTAGATTAGATTAGATTAGATTAGATTAGATTAGATTCTGTGTCAAAGTTTAATAATACAGTTTCAGGGGTCTGATATCATTTATAAATTCATTGTCCCTCTCTTTGGTAAATGACCTAAAGGACTGATTAGGGATAGTCAACATGGCTTTGTGCGTGGGAAATCAAGTCTCACAAAATTGATTGAGTTTTTTGAAGAAGTAACAAAGAAGATTGATGAAGGCAGAGCAATAGATGTGATCTATATAGACTTCAGTAAGGCGTTCGACAAGGATCCCCATGGGAGACTGATTAGCAAGGTTAGATCTCATGGAATACAGGGAGAACTAGCCATTTGGATATAGAACTGGCTCAAAGGTAGATGACAGAGCGTGGTGATGGAGGGTTGTTTTTCAGACTGAAGGCCTGTGACCAGTGGAGTGCCACAAGGATCGGTGCTGGGTCCTCTACATTTTGACATTTATATAAATGATTTGGATGCAAGCATAACAGGTACAGTTAGTGAGTTTGCAGATGACAGCAAAATTGGAGGTGTAGTGGACAGTGAAGAGGGTTTCCTCAGATTACAACAGGATCTGGACCAGATGGGCCAATGGGCTGAGAAGTGGCAGATGGAATTTAATTCAGATAAATGCAAGGTGCTGCATTTTGGGGAAGCAAATCTTAGCAGGACTTATACATTTAATTGGTAAGGTCCTATGTTGTGGCTATACAGGACATTGGTTAGGCCACTGTTGGAATATTGTGTGCAGTTTTGGTCTCCTTCTT
>NC_057713.1:106971691-107021365 GCF_004010195.1 Chiloscyllium plagiosum | reverse complement strand
GAGCAATAGGGAGAGGCTGAACAGGCTGGGGCTGTTTTCCCTGGAGTGCCGGAGGCTGAGGGGTGACCTTATAGGTGTTTACAAAATTATGAGGGGCATGGATAGGATAAATAGACAAAGTCTTTTCCCTGGGGTTGGGGAGTCCAGAACTAGAGGACATAGGTTTAGGGTGAGAGGGGAAAGATATAAAAGAGATCTAAGGGGCATCTTTTTCATGCAGAGGGTGGTACGTGTATGGAATGAGCTGCCAGGGGATGTGGTGGAGGCTGGTGCAATTGCAACATTTAAGAGGCATTTGGATGGGTATATGAATAGGAAGAGTTTGGAGGGATGTGGGCTGGGTACTGGCAGGTGGGACTAGATTGAGTTGGGATATCTGGTTGGTGTGGACAGGTTGGACCGAAGGGCCTGTTTCCATGCTGTACATCTCTACGACCTGCCACACTTGAAACTTGTAAAATTGTCTACCATGCAAGTATCAGGTAGGGGTTCTCCTGTGCACTGAACCTATCCTTGGGCCAGGTGACCTGGGTTCATCTCACCTGCTGTAGAGGTGTGTAATAGCATCTCTGAGCAGGTTGATTAGAAAATAGGTTTAATATTAAAAAAAATTACAAGCTTCAGTTAAGGGGCTCTTGGAATACAGTGGTAGCACCTTGCCTTTAGCAAGGTGGCCTGGTTTCAAGTCATACCTGCAGCGGGAGTATGTCAAAACATCTTTGAATGGGTTGATTATAAAATAAAATTGGGGCAGGAGGCAAGGAGAGCTTCTGTGACACTGATAGTGACCCCACCTCGAGACCAGGTAGTCAAGGTTAAGTCCCACCTACTTGAAAGGTACAGAATAATATCTCTGAGCGGGTTGCTTAAAAGATATAGGCCCCTTGCAGCATAGTGGCAGTTTTGCTACCTTTGGACTGTGGAGTCCTAACTTCTCCAGAGGTGTGTCATTGAAAATATTGACAAGTGTCAGATAAAAGTCTCTGGTCAAGTTTCAACCTCTGGACCAGAGGGTTCCATCTGCTCTGAGTCTGAACATGTGTCTGAACATGAACTTCTCCTTACACATAGACAGACATACAAACAGGGAATGAAATCATACAAACGGAGGGGAAACGTGTTCAGTGGCCTTTGTTCCTCAAATTCTGTCAAGTTGGTTCTTGCTGATCTTCTTCACACCTTTCCTTTTTCTGAATGGTTTCACTGGTTTGCAAGAGGCACAGGGTGGCTGGTGCACTTGTAAATGTCTCTGATTTATTAATTAAATATTACAGCTTGCTGCAATTGCTGAAGGAAAGATGAAACTGGTTTTCTTCAGGTTTAAATGGAGTTTTTATTGTAGAGAACAGAAACCATGTCTGATCCTATGGAGATCAAATCCCTTCTCTGTACCTTGTTCCCAGCTCCAAGCAGTTACCTGACAATCAATCAACTTTTAGTTGCCGCCCAACTGTACCTGTACATAATCCCTCACCACTGTTCATCTGCATCCATTTCAATTACTACATCTTCAAATGATTACTCACAATATTTGTCATGGGTGTCAGGTACTTGTGTCAGCCATCCTTGTGTCAGGGTGTCAGCCATCCTTTCAAAACTTCCTCCCCTGCTTTCCATCAGGCAGAAGATACAAGAGCTGAATGACCTTTATGCTGTGATCCGCCTGCACTGCACACGAAAGAAGACCTTTCACTGTACTTAGATGCAATAAATCAAATCAAATAAATTAAACACTGGTTTTAAAACAGTTCTTTTTCATTTCAGTCCTAAATTTTAGAATTCACAAAAATAAATCAAAGAAGACACAGTCTTTATAATTGGACTTGTCACATAAATTTGTGGCAACAAGAACAATGCAGAGTTGAGAAACCTTGCTTGGATTAACTCGCCACTTCATTGCCCTCAGCCTGTCAAGGCACAAGGCACAATACTCTCCATCTGCCCAGATAAGTGCAGCTCCAGCAACGTTCAAGAAGCTTGGCAGTATAGACTTGATGATCCTATGAGCTTTCAGGACAAAGAAACCCACTCAACTGGCATCACAACTGAAAACATTCATTCTCCACTACCACACAATAACAGTAGTGTATACCATCTGCAGGAGGCAGTACAACTCACTAAAGCTCCTTAGCTAGCAAGTTCCAGACCCACAACTATTACCAACTCAAAGGAAAATGTGCAGCAGATACATGGGAACACTACCACCTGCACGGTCCCCTTCAAGCCACTCACCATCCTGACTTGAATTATTTGCTATTCTTTCAATGTTACTGGGTCAAAATCTTGGAACATCTTCCCTAACTGCAATGAGTGTGCATACTCAGACCAATTCCTGGAACTCCCTCCTGACTGGATTGAGTGTGCATATCTACTGCAGCAAGAAAGCAGCTCTTTACAGCCTTCTCAAGGGAAGCTAAGGGCCCAAACTGTAAAGCCCAGATCCTGTAAATAAAAGATAAAAAAACAGCTTCCTCCAGGTTTTAGCACTTATTCTGTCTTGATGTTTAGTTTCTAGGTTTAACGCTGCTGCTCGACCTGCCAAGCTTCAATTGTTTAGTGAGCCTCTCACTGATGTCAGAATTTCAATGAATTCAATATTTGCTTTATCTGGGGAAATGTGACAGTTGCTTCAACTAGATTAGGCCACAATTATTTGTGCAATGGAATGGATAAACTTGAATAGTATTGTTATTGTGTTATACATAATGCTGCACTGAAGAATGCATTTATCGTGTTTACTTCTGACAGATGCATGGAATTAATTTCATCGAGTATAGGATGTACACTGATGATAAGCCCTAAAATATACACTAGTGCATTACCATAACTGCCCTTTACTGTAATTGAATAGCAAATTACTTCTGTTGCATGTAGACCTTTTCACATAGATGATGTCTTGAATTTATGCAGGAAAAGGACCAAAAATGAGTTCATTTATATTCCACATGTTGGATTGGCATTTGCTTCTTGCTTCCATTAATGGAAAGGATATAAATAATTGATTAAAGTTAAAAAGTAATAAGGCAAAAATTTGCAGTGAACTGAACAATATTGGTAAATGGGTTGAATAATTTGTTGAGTTCCACAAAAGGGTTTTTAAGAAAAATGTTCTTAGTATTGCATTAAGTGACTCATGCTATGCAAAGGGTAATGTGATTAAAAATACATAAAATAGAACAATTATTACATTCAAATGCGTACTTGATATAATTTTGAGTTTAAAAAAATGAAACTCTTAAGGGGAAATATTTGTTTATATAGCACCATTTCATGCTTATGTTGAGACCAAAATTGTTAAACTTGAGAGGATGCAGAAATGATTTACTAGCATGTTGCTGGGACTGGAGGATTTGAGATACAGGGGAGAGATTGAATAAGTTGGGGATTTAGTTCTGAGGCTGAAGGTTGACCTTATAGAGGTTTGTAAAGTCAAGAGGGACATGGATAGGATGAATAGCCAAGGTCTTTTTTCTCGGGTAGGGGGAGTCCAAAACTAGTGGACATAGGTTTAAGATGAAAAGGGAAAGATTTAAAAGAATCTGAGGAGTAATTTGTTCACGCAGAGGATGGTGTATGTAAGTAATGAACTGCCAGAGAAAGCGATGGTGGACTGTACAATTGCAACATTTAAAAAGCATCTGGATGGGTGTATGAATTTAGAGGGATATAGGCCAAATGTTGGCAAATGGCACGAGGTTAATTTAGGGTCTGTTCGGCATGACAAAGTTAGATCAAAGGGATCGTTTCCATGCTGTACAGCTCAATGACTCTCTGAGAAAGATTTTCATTTTCTTGAAGAATGCTTCAATTCAATGGACCATAAAGTTACTTGATTCAAAGATTTATTTGTGGGAGGTTGCCAACCTACATTTGGAATATTTGGCAAACTTGCTGCAGGATGTGCTAATTCAGTATATGCTAAATTAAAATGCTAGACTTGAGCATGATTCAGAAATGATGGGATTGCTTAAAAGGCAGGAACATTGTGCCTTGAGTAATTATAATTCAAAACAGGATTTAATTATCCAAAGTTATATGACTTCAAATTTTTATTTAATAATAACTCAATGAGTTTTAAAACTAGATCTGACCATGAGAGTTGGCAAAATCAGAATGCAGTAAAAAAAATCTGGGATTAAAAACTGAAATAATGGTGACTGTTGAATGTTGGTTGTTGTAAAGACCCATCTGATTCACTCATATCCATTAAGGAAAGAAATCAGCTGTCCTTACCTGGTTTGACCCACATACGACTCTGGACCCACAACAATATGATTGAGTTTCAACTGCTCTCTAAAATGGCCTAGAAAGCCTATTAGTTCAAGGGCAGCGGGGGGATAGGCAAAAAAATGCCAACCTTGCCAACGATGCCAATATTCTACACTGTAATAAAAAGAAGTATCAGAATTAGGATATTATATTCTCACTGATGTTTTAATCATGACAGTATGTGCCATATTTATAACTTTGTAAAACACAAACTGGACACTGATGGGTGACACAAAATAGCCACCAAGAGGCCTTCAACTTAGTTTGTGGATTCAAAAGCTGTCTTGAAAGGATAAGAAGACACATTCCAGACTAGAGTTGCTGTCCCCTATTCTTCAAACCATCATAAAGGTATTTTCTGACCTGAATGGGCCAAAGTGGCAATTGGCTCAAATCCGCAAGCTGAATGTCTCTCCTACCTCCCGACTGCACTTCGATATGGAAGCCACTTCTTCATTGGGCCTACAATGTTTGTTTTCCACGATGAGCAGATCATATGAACTACTAAATGTTGTTTTGTTTTTACTTGGAAAGGTGCACTTTTTTAAACGGCATTTTGCTTGAGTATGTGTGTAAGTGAATGATGTAGTGTAGGACTTTGACAATGAATGCATGAATAGATAATCCTCTTTATTTAAGTCACTAAGAAGCTTGTTGCTGAATTTTCAAATTGTCCACACAGTCATGAGGTGGGGGTGGTGTTAATCAACATAGACATCTTGTTCAAAGACCGTACCATTTACTGATAGTGCGAAAGGGAATAAGGGTTTCAGTAAGGTACTCTCAGCCTATCCATAATCACTTTAATATCATTTTCTATCTTTTATCATTGCATAAAATCTGCAATATTATTTACATTCACTTAAAAAAGTCATCAATGTATGTATCTTTGCCTCTGAAAATACAATCAATGTTGAGGCCTTTGTTCACTGGAATTCATCATTTATAATTCAGTGTGCATTAAAACTTCAATCGCTCAAAATCAGAGAAATTTCTAGTACAAGAGGAGACCATGTTGCGTGTCATGTCTGTACTGATTCTTGGAATGAACTGTCATTCTTAATCGTTTATCCCAGCTTTTCATTGGTAACTTTGTCAGTTCCTGATTCTCAAGACCTGCCCTTTTACTTAGACAATCAGCTTTCATCATTTTTTCAGGCTGATTCCATAAATATTTCCAGACACTGACGATTTGAAGTAAACTACGTATCTAATATTTTGGTCATTGTCTACATTTTGTCAACCAACTTACAATATTTCTTCCAATCAGGAATTATTCCAAGGACATGAATAATCATTCAACATACTGAATGAAGTCAAGGATAGAAAGTTTATTACACTTATTGGCCTTGAATCAAGAACTATTTTGAAGCAGCAGTGAGGGTTGAATGTTTTAATTGTTAGTACTTTAATCCATTTAAAACCTATTGAGCTAATAACAGATGCTGCTGAATGAGATACTATTTGTGACATTTTGTTCATTTACTCCTCTCCCATTGACAGTTCAGAATTCAGAATGATCCATTAATCCAAAACAATTAGTGGCTACTGCTCCCTTAATTAAACTATTTCAGTTACCACATAACTTAATTCAAGAATTTATTAAAAATGTAAATCACCCATTACTGTATTCCTTTTTGTAGTGTACCCTTGATTTCCCTTGCGTTATAACTGTAACAGTTAACCCATGATTATTTTTTAGAAGTAATGATAGTATAAATGGCTTGAAACCTGTTCCATCTTAATTCAATATCATTCTAGACTATTAAGAGGAAGAGCTTTAGTCTTCATTCGTTTCATATATAATTTAATTTTGCTCAAAATACAGAAAAGGAGTCAGAATTGGTTGTTCAGAACATCTAAACATCAGTTTAGATCATTGATAATCTTCATCTTTGAATCAATAGATTGTAGACCTAAACTGACTTGAGCATCTAACCCAGGCAATCACTCTCGTGCAATGCAGAGATTATGCTACATTGACAGAGGTATTGTCCTTCAAATGAGATGATAAAACCAAGATCAAGCTTATCTGATTGTCTAAAGAAACCACAGCATCCTGATAGTGATTGGATAAACTGATTAATTGGTTATTCATCTTGTCTGGATGATCTTACTATCAATAAACTGAGTGCTATATTTGCTGCAGCAATTCCTGCACTTCAAATAAATGAATTTAATGAAGAGATTCAAGACATTTCTGAGGTGTTTATTAACATACATAAAAAGACAAGAGTTTTATTTTGTAAGTAGATAGGCATGAAGTGTGTTTGCTTAGCAAACAACAGGCAGCACTTACATACAACTTTCATCATTGGTGTTACTAAAGAATGCTACATGGGCCAATATACAACATTAATGTACAACTCAAAAGTCTGGTGCTACATAAAGACTTTCTACCCTATAACATTTCATTTACCATGTAAGTTAATGTCTTGTTTTTACCCTTCAAAATGTGTTCATTTTTAAATAATTTGTACTTTGTAAGTTATTATTAGATTCATATAGAATCATTATACTGTATACAGAAGCAAAAAGCAGAAATTGCTGGAAAAGCTCAGTAAGTCTGGCATCATTTTTGGAGAGAAATCATAGTTAATGTTTTGGATCGAGTGACTTTCCTCAGAACTGAGCTTTTCCAGCAATTACTGTTTTTGTTTCAGATCTACAACATGTGAAGTTCTTTCAGTTTTTATTTATTAAATTGTATAGCTACTATGGTACTAAATAATACTTGTAAGTCAATGCAATGAATTTCAAAAGAGTATAGTGTGGATGTCCTCTTAGGCATGTTGAAATCGTTAAAACTCTCCCACCACAAAGGACTGAACATCCAATCAGCTGGTATAAAAATAGAGATGGTCATTGAAAGAATATGCAATTAGCCTATGAACCCTTTCGTTCATTCATAATATTTTCAATTGAAAGAGCTTGAAGATATAAAAATAGAACGTGCTTTTCTGCTTTCTCCCGTCATGGGCTGGACAGCATTGCCAATTATAGTTTTTTATAGCTTTTTTGAAAGTTATTGTTAATAAGATAATGCCTGTAAATATAACGATTCTAGATCAATATACCATCACCTTTCATTCATTCTCAATTTCACACACCAGTTCTCCCAATGCTCTCTCTGAATGGGACTGTCAAATATTGGGGGATATGTTCCCACTAGCAAATGTGCTTGAAACCAACCATACCCCTGGAAACATCAGGGAACTTCAACCTTCTTTGTTCCATGTGTAAGAATAAAGCAAGTTCTGTATTTACACGAGACCTTTCGCAACCATTAGGAGCTGGAGAGAATTCCTTGCCATTTCTTTGCTTAGTGTCATGGCATCTTTCAAATCCACCCGAGAAGACAGATACAGATTGATTTCAATCTCATGGTGGAAATCTGGAGCTTCTGACAGTGGAAACCTCCATTAGTACTGAACCAAAGTACCTTAAAATATGTGCCTAGGTCAGTGAAGTGGGCACATTCTAATTTCAGACAGGAATCAAACTGGTGAGCTAGTCCATGGGCTAGACAGTAAAATACTTCCTTAATCCTTACATTCTTGAGCTAATGTAAAATATGGTACTTTTTCAGCTGATCTTAATTATAAGAGATAGTAAGCTTAACTAAAATCAATATCAGATGGAGGTTATTTATGTTTGTCTTTTATTCAATAAGAATATATTTTTAAAAATTGTTCTAACTTGTCAGCTGGATCCAGCTTTACATTCTGCATTGTTGACAATTATTGAATCAAGATTAATTAGTATCATGATAAGTTATGCCATACTTAAAGTAACAGTCACTTGATTTGGCAAATTATATTTGTTAGCTCTCATACCTCACTTAACAATGAAGGGCACAGTGGAGTGGTAATATTTAGAATAACTATATGTTATAAATCTCAGAAAATTAGCCTCAAGCACTATTCTGTGGGACAAATATGCATATATTCATGTTTTCAACTGCAATAAATTGTATATCTCCATCGTCTTCAATAGTGAAGATTTTGAAGTTGTTCGAGTTAAACCCAATCTTCAGTAGTTTAAATGACCTTGGCTTGGTTTTCTTAAAAATGAGTTGCATTTCAGTGTACAAAGATCCCTAATTTGGTCTAGAAGGCAGTAAGACTTTACAAATGTGGACTGACAAGCATAAATCTCAAACCCTCATAAATGTATTAGCTATTGTACCTATCTTGGGTACAGCTGTTTACTGGGTTTAAGTGAGCACATTACAAGCCTGATGTTGTGAATGAAGGCTTATTTTAACAAATGTAATATTTTTACATAATAAGCATTATCTTTTGTCCTTCACAATCACGTTGTTGCTAAGCATTACCACTGTGGCAATAATTCAGTGGCTGTGAATAATTGTATTTTAAAAGCACTTGCTCTGGAAAATAGCTGATTACTTCAATGTGAATTCTTATCTGTGCTGCAACCTGTAAAGTGGATCAGGTAAAAATGGCTCATTCTTGCAAGTAGGACGTCATAAAGCCCAGTGGTTAGCACTGCTGCCTCACAGCGCCTGTAGACCTTACTTCAATGTGAATTCTTATCTGTGCTGCAACCTGTAAAGTGGATCAGGTAAAAATGGCTCATTCTTGCAAGTAGGACGTCATAAATATAACTCCAGATACTCTAGAGGAAACGTTCAGAGTTTGTATGAACTAGAGAAAGTATTTCCAGTGTAGTAATTTGTACTTAGCTCTTGAGCTATAAATTACATCTGACATATCTACACATGATGAAATATGTGTACTTTGTAAGTGATGGTGAGAAGTTCATATGATAAAAATTTTAGGATGAATATACATATTAGGTAACCAGGGAATATCAAGTTGGGACCTGTATAATTGCAACTTTTGCTGTTGTATTTGTTCATTATAATTTTCCTCTCCTTAAGCAGATTCAATATTGGTAAGTCTGCGTTTCTTAATCCCAGTTACTTGCACTTGTTTCTTAACTGCTTTATTTTCTCTGAGAAAGGAATACATGACATTTATGCAGTACATTTCATGACCTCAAGATGTTGCAAAATAGCACACATCAATCAATATTCTACAAACAATAGCGTGATAATGATTAGGTAGCCTGTTCCTTTTTTATTTTAAATAAAAGATAAATATTGGCCAGGACATTGGTGAGAAGTTTTAAAATAGTGATGGGGAGTTTTTACATTCATCTCAGTGTGAAAATGAGGTCTTATCCAAATTATGGTACTCTGACAGTGCAGCACTCCCTTAGTAATGCACTGAAGTATCAACCTAGATTATGTGCTCCTACCTATAGAATAGGACTTGAACCCACAACTTTCTAACTTAGAGGCTGTCACTGAGCTTTTGCTGACACTAGAAAATACTGAAAACACTCAACTGGTCAAGCAGCAATCTGAAGCTTCCCTCAATACTTTAATTTTGTTTGTTTCTATTGCACAGAATGTCAGTTGACTTAGGATAGATTGGGAATCTAACAATTGTGTGAGCCTCAATTATGTGTTACTTTGAAATTGAATTTAAGGGTGAGGTTAAATCTTCTGGGTAAGATATAGGGAGTAGGTTGATCTCAAATTTAGCTGACCTGGAAAGACATGGCAATCATAACAACATATAGGAGTAGGAGTAGGCCATTTGGCTTTTTGACCTTGATCCACTTTTCAATACGATCGTGGTTAATGTGATCATTGTCGTGACTAGTTTTTATGCCTACCCTTCACTCCCTTGTAGAACAAAGCTTTGACCAATTCAGTATTGAAATATTCTATGACATAGCTTCTGATAATCTCTGGAGTAGGGAATATCAAAGATTAATGTTCCTTTGGACCAGCATGGCTCAGATGAAGACTGCTTCACTAATATAGCTCCCTTTCCCCAGTACTGGTCCCAGTTTTCCATGGATTGAAGCCTAATTCTCCCACACTTCTTCTTGATCCACATATTCAACTTCCTGATCTTTTTTAACTAATGCCAACTTTTCATTGATCAGGTTGTAATCCAGAGATTTTACTTTGCTGTTCTGTTTTTCAATTTAACTTCAAGCTGCTCTTACTCCTCAGCAGAGCCTCTTTCTTAGTCCTACATATGTTTCTGATACTCATGTGGTTCAGACCAAATGGATTTTTCCCTTCCCTTCTTCAAGGTCCTTTCCAGCTTTGAAGTAATGTCCATTTCATTGGAAGGAGTAGCTACAAAATACTCCTGTGTTTTTATGACGGCTGTAACGTGCACTGTTATTTACTGTTCCATTTTATGGACTTTGTTAACTCATTTGTCTATTGTAATAAAACTCATCTGGAGGCTAATAATTGAGTGCTGTATGTAAATTAGAGCTTCAAAATAACTTATTGTAATTTGTGCTGCTACTGAAGCCATGCCTCTGTTTAAGGTTACAAGATAATTATAGGTAAAGAAAGTTATTCAGTCCAAATTAGCTTGTTCAAACTGAAGCACCTTGCACTCCATCTCTCCCTCATTGCCATAGCAAATTGTTTTTGCTGGTCTATCAGAAATCAAGTTTAAGTTGATCACTTTTCATGAATAAGACACTCTTCATATTATTCCTAAACCTAGCTTGTCATAGCTTGAAGTTATTTCTGCTTCTCCTCCTTCATTTTCTCTTGTCAAAGGGCCAATTTATAAAGGAAGAAGCAAGGTAGAGAGGTAGAGACGTGAAGGAGGGGATATTCCAGAGCATAGCAACTGAAAGCCGCCAATAGTGGAGCAATTAAAATCTGGATGCTCAAGAGGCCAGAATTTTGGAAAATCTCAGAGGGCTGATGGTCCACTTGAGCTTACAGCAGTAGAGAGGGACAAGGGTATGGAGGGATTTGTAAACAAGAATGAGAATTTTAGAATCAAGATGTTACAGGAAGCTGATGTAGATCAATAAGCGTTGATGATAGGAGGGTGGAATGTTTTGCAGCAGAGTTTTCCACAAGCTTATGGAGGGTGCAATGTGAAAGATCACCCATGAGTGCATTGGAATAATGAAATCGAGGGAAATTAGTGGATAATAGAGTTTTAGCAGCAGAAACAGGAGCAAGGTCAAGGTCGTGTTACAGAGATAGGAATATGCAGTCTTAGTGATATGTAAAAATAAGGCTGGGAACTCATCTTGTAGTTAAATGTGAAGCCAAGCTTGCAAACAGGCTGGTTTAATTCTGGATTGGTGGTGCTGGAAGAGCACAGCAGTTCAGGCAGCATCATGATGAAGGGCTTTTGCCCGAAACGTCGATTTCGCTGGTCCTTGGATGCTGCCTGAACTGCTGTGCTCTTCCAACACCACTAATCCAGAATCTGGTTTCCAGCATCTGCAGTCGTTGTTTTTACCAGGCTGGTTTAATTGCAGACTGTTGCCAAGGAGAGAGATTTAATCAATAATCATGACACAGGGTTCGGAGTGAGAACCAAAAACAAAGGCTTCAGTCTTCATAATCTTTAATTAGTAAAAATTTCTGCTCATCAGGTACTGTATGCCAGATAAACAATCTGATAACATAGCAGCAGTGGAGGAGTTGAGAGAGGTGTTTTTGAGGTAAAGCTGAATGTCTGCTACATCACATCAGTTGAATTCAAGTCATAAGACGTCAAGCTCAAGTTACAGAGTTCTCTGGTCAGACCATATCGAGATTATTTGTCAGTTACTCATCAGTTCTTATCCCCAGGAAAACTGAAATATATGATGCTAATCGTGGATAAGCTGCATCCAAAATATTATATTTGCAAAAGTGCCATTGGACATTTTCATTAGATTAAAGG
The DNA here is from genome assembly GCF_004010195.1 of Chiloscyllium plagiosum. Classification (NCBI taxonomy): domain Eukaryota; kingdom Metazoa; phylum Chordata; class Chondrichthyes; order Orectolobiformes; family Hemiscylliidae; genus Chiloscyllium; species Chiloscyllium plagiosum. Next base: position 107,009,342 of record NC_057713.1, on the reverse strand, counting down.
TACCACAAACCAGAAATTGTTGTAATAAACAATATGGTAGCTATGTTTATTTCTGCTTTTTTTGTGGAAAGAGGATAATGATGCAGTTATAAAGATGTCAACTTGACGGATGATGCTGGTAAAGAATGATTTTAAAATACTGTGCCATAAAACATTACTTAGCTGGAATAACTGCTTCTGAAACTGCATGGACTAATTTTAATGCCTGATGTTGGAAAACAGACAGAGTAGGAATTATGTGAGTCCATGTGATGTATTCATTTAAATGAGTGAGCTGCAGACCATCCACACTTTTGGGAATAATATCTTGCAAATGTTGATCAGACTAACCACTGTAGAGGAGAGAAGGATATAGATGACCATCTTGTTTTATGTACAGTCAGTCAACAGGCCTGGCAGCATTCACATTGGTATAACAGTACTAATAACATCACTCTGAAGACAGGTTCTATGGTTACACACTCAGCAGCCCGAACAACTTGTTGCATCTACCATGCTGAGAATTATATTCACAATGGTATATTATATTCTGATAATTATATACATTATGGGTGGCATTGAGCCAGTATGTGTGCCCGAATGCCATATTCACATCATGGTAAAACCTTATACTGTCTACTCTTGGTGATTTTCACTGATTACAGGGCAATCCTCCAGACTCAGCAACTCTTCTGAAACTCTCCACAATGTGGGCCCAGGCAGAACTCTCCTACTGTCCATGTTTATAAATGAAGATTATTTTGAAGGACTAAGTCATATTCTTGAATCCAGTGGGAATTTTCTAAAGGTGTATTTGGATATAAAAATGAGAGAAATATGGAGGAAGAAATTACCAGAGGACACATAGATAGAAGAGAGGATCATGAATTATGGTAATAATGTTGGAAGTGAAAGAATCTTGCCAATGGCAAGACTGTGGGAAAGGAATCCAATTTTACTTTGCATAGGGAGGTTTTTTTTTGTCTGTATGGACCTTACATTATTGGGTCCTAATGTGCAGGCTCCTCATTTGTTAGATGTAGGCATCTAATTCTCTGCTTCAAAAGATTGGATATTCTTACAAATATGTCTGAGAGTACATTGATTTATTAACTTGTTTTCTGACCATATCCATAAGGATGATGACTTATCATAGCAGCTGTTTTGTTGGAAACATTTATATTTCATATATGCTTTGACTAGTACACAGCAGCAGGTAACAGAAAGGTGCAAAGGCTGAGCGAGGCATCATTCACAGCTGCAGAGCTTCTAATAGAGGAGATCCGGAGGTGATAGGATGACCCGAACCTACAGAAGAAGGATGTCACGTCTCTTCTCTATCCCTCTCTTTCAATTGCTTATGGTGTTCTGTCTGGCCTCATGTTGGCTTCACAAAAGGGAGTGGTCCTATGACCAAACATAGAACAGAGAACATTACAGCGCACTACAGGCCCTTCAGCCCTCGCTGTTGTGCTGACCTATGGAACCAATCTGAAGCCTATCTATGCTGCACTATTCCATTTTCATCCATATGTTTATCCCATGACCATTTAAATGCTCTTAAAGTTGGCGAGTCTATTACTGTTACAGGCAGGGTGTTCCACACCCTTACTACTCTCTGAGTAAAGAAACTACCTCTGATATCTGTCTATATCAAACATTTCCTTTCTCCTGGTACCTCATATCAGGTGTCCAATATGGTGGGTAGCTGAACGCTTGCTTGTTTTTGTTCGCATTTATTTGCAAAATATTTGGCTTAGACTAGTTTACTGATTAATCCCCATAAAGGAAGAGATGGTTTACTGGGAATTTGTCATTTGAGTGAGTGAATTGTACTGAGTGTAACTTCATCCAGTCTTTATCAGACAGTTAAGGAGGCTTCAGCATGCACAGTTTTTCTGTAACTGAGCCATATGATTGAGAAAGATAGAAATCACAAGAAAACAGCAATGTGGTAGAATACACAAAGTGGAACTGTAGTTAGTTTTGTGGAGGTCATCTAGTGGTCAGTCTCCTTCCATTATAATTCAAGTTGTAAATCAGACTTTAATCTCAAATTAGTAGTTTAGTTGCCTCTTTTAGAGTTTTATGAGCTCTTTTCCTTCTTGAAGTGATTAAAAATAATTTAATTCAAAACTGAGAAACCAGAATCAAGGCTACAACTTCAGGCAGACACAATCCAAAAAAAATACGATTAAGGAAAACAAGTGCAAATATTCAATGACCAATGAAGCAGAATGGTATTAACAGAAATCTAAGGATTTGTCAGTTAATAAAGCAATAAGAATCTGTGGAAAGGGGACATATTCTTGAAGAGGATTAATTTTCTGGACTATGGGGAAGATGTGTGTGATTTAATTTGGACAGTTCTTTCAAAGTCCTGAAACTGACAAATCCTCCTGCTGTGCTCTGCTATTCTCTGATTCAGCAAGCATGTAGGCCTGAGCTCAGCTTCACCTTTATTTTCAGTGCTTTATTATCAGACACTCCTAGTGCTGCTGATGGTATGTTTATCCAAACTCTTTGTGACCCCAAAATTGATCACCTTGAGTTGAAGGTGCAAGATGGTGGAATGGTGGTGAGATCAGTAGGCTCATAATCCAAAGGCTCATATTGAATTTGGAATATAAAGCTAATCACAATGACCATGTCAACTATCATTGATTATAGAAGCCTATCTGGCTCACTAATGACATTTTGGGGAAAGCGACCTGCCATCTTTACTTGGTTTGACCTCCATGTGACGCAAGGTGTTGACTCTGAATGACCTTTGAAATTGCTTATCAAGCTGTTCAATTCAAGGGCAGTTAGCAAAGCATTAGCCTCAGCCTCTGAATTACATGAACAATGAACAATTCCATTATATCATTGTCTCCCCTCTTCAGTGTCAGAACAATTTAGTGAAACTTGACTCTGAAACACTGAGGAAGTGCAGAGGGAATAAAAATGAACTTATTTGTCTTGGAGAATGTTAAGTCGATCCATATCATTAAAACAGCAAGAAATGTTAATCAGAGTTTGTGGGTTTCTCAATATCGACCATGAGCACAGGGAGACGAGACGGTTGCTCAATGGTTAGCACTGCTGTCTCACAGCGCCAGGGACCTGATTTGGGTGACTGTCTGTGTGCAGTTGCATGTTCTCTCCATGTATGTGTAGGTTTCCTCCAAGTGCTCGAATATCAGGCCACAGTCCAAAGATATGCACGTTTGGTGGATTGGCCATGCTAAATTGCCCATAGTGGTCCAGGGATGATGTATAAGGTAGGTGGATTAACCATTGGAAATACGGGGTTACAGGGATAGGGAGGGTCTAGGTGGGATGCTCTTCAGAGGGTTGGTCTCGATGGGCCAAATAACCTGCTTCCAGGATTCTACGATGATCACATATTATCAAGTCATATGAGGGATGAAATTTTGGAATTTCCTCTCCTTACAATATGGATTATAAGCAAAACTATTTAATGCTCTTGTTTTATTGGGATCTGAATGTTCAAATATGGTGCTGCCACCAATCCTTCTTTCTAATCCTTCTAATTCTAAACAAAGATGGAAGCTCATCAAAATCAAATCAAAGGGTGATTATTGGGGCGATGCACCCTAACTAATCCTTCTTTCTAGTTATTTTTTACTGAACTTGTTCAGACATAGAATAATGCAGTAAGGAAACAGACCTTTCTGTCCAACTCATCCACACAGAACAAGTTTCCCAAACTAAACTAGTCCCACTAGTTGCATTTGGCCCATATCTCGCTAAACCTTTCCTATTCATGTACCTGTCTAAATGTCTTTTAAATGTTGCAACTGGCAGTTTCTCTGGCAGTTCATTCCACACACAAACTTCCCTGTATGTGAAAATAGTTGCCCATCGGGTCTCTTGTAAATCTTTATTGTGTCATCTTAGTTTTGAACTTCCCCACCCCAACATAATAGGCTGCTGGTGCTTAAGTGGCAACATCTCACTGCTTACACTCTTCCCTCACACTAGATCTAGCCCAAAGTATTTTAAGGTTTAAGAGGGGAATTGGAACTTTAGCAGGATACTCCTCCCACAGCTTTGGTGAAAATCCTGGGGTTCCATTGATTTCCCAAGGGAGTTGCAGCAGGGGATTAGGAAAGTCCTTGGAAAAGTTCCAGATGGATGTTTGTCTTACAAAATGCCTCCAGGGCAAGTGGGACTTCAATCTGGGCCTTCTGACTCAAAGGAAGGGACATCACACCGCATCTGGTTTTCACAAATAATCTCCTGTCCAAGTACAAACCAGGCCTGAGTCTGCTTAGTTTCTGAGAGCAAATGACGACAGTCATTTTCAGACTGGTATTGCTGTATACATTGAGTTCTAGAAGAATGCAGAAATTCATCGCTGAGATTCAAACCGAACATTATCTGTTTATAGGGTAGGCACTTTATCCCTTTAGCCACAGAATGAAGCAATAATCCTTCCAGCTATGTTGTGCCTATTGTCTCATCTAATAATCAATAGAAGAAGATAAATCATTGTAAGTCTCAGCAAGGAGAGATGCTCAACTTGACCAATTCTCAACAGTACAGTTTGTTAAATAATCTACCAAATGCATTAAAGATTAAAGGTTAAGTGGTCAAAAATCTTAGTGATTATCTTTTTCCTATGTGGTTGGGATGATAATAGCTTGGGTAGTTGATGGGAACAACTTGAACTCCTGGATAGAAATCCAGAATGTGGGTGGCCATCTTGAAAAGGGGCACCCGACACTGTCCTCATAGATCTTGATTCGGAGATGCCGGTGTTGGACTGGGGTGTACAAAGTTAAAAATCACATAACACCAGGTTATAGTCCAACAGGTTTAATTGGAAGCACACTAGCTTTCGGAGCGACGCTCCTTCATCAGGTGATCACCTGATGAAGGAGCATCACTCTGAAAGCTAGTGTGCTTCCAATTAAACCTGTTGGACTATAACCTGGTGTTGTGTGATTTTTAACCTCATAGATCTTGCTTACAATATTTAAATTGCCAGAAATGCATTCAGGTAGCATTTGAGTAAGTTACAAAAGGGAATTTTAGAAACATGGAAAGGGCAAAAAAGCTGCTCTGTGGCATCTGAAGATGTCCTCCCAAATTCCAGACTACGTTCGCACCTACTTTATAAAAGCAAATATTTTTGTCGCCATACAGCACCTCCATTTTCATTCTGATTGCAAGAAATCCACAGTAGACACAATGAGGCATTAAAACAGTATCAGGACCTCAATGTTTGGGTTGGGGCCTCATTGGGTCAAGTTGGCAGTAGGCTGATGAAATCTGCAGAGTAGTAAGCAACTGTTTTCACTTCCCATTCTGTCTAATTTCCATCAGGCAGAGGAAATTAGAATCTCCTCTCCACTTGTTTATGTCTATGGAAAGAACACACTTGGTCAGCCAAATTTGTCTTTTCTTGCTTTATACTTTTTAACAAACTTCCTATGAAAGTAAATTTGGTCTTATTAAAGAAATCTATATCAAATACTCAGCCGCTAATTGATGTTATTGCTCAAGTAGTCAGGGGAAAGTGTGAGAGCTTTGATAAATCACTTGAACAATTTCACTGTATGGCATCTGTATATAGTTGCTGTTTTGCAATAACATGTAGACCCAAATGAATTCCTAAGTACCATTAAAACTTAATTTATTTAGTACATAAAAAACTTTAATTGGTCTAGTCTAAATGTTAAAATATAACGTCAGCTTTTTGATAAAAGAATAGATTAAATATTCATCTAAGGGTGCATTTTAATAGAAATTTGCCCAGGCGACATCACAACTGTTCAAAGAAATCTGATACTTATGGCGTTGAGCCAATTTAGGTCACCAATATGTCAGGCAGTTTTGAAATGCACATTAAATACCACCCTTCTGTTGCACACTAATACATCATAAACTGCTAATTACAATGCAGATCAATGCAACATTAATGATTTAATGATCTTTGGTGGTACAGTTTGTTCTAGCTATCTATTCTAAGGTTTGCATGATTCAAAAACAGTGTTGATACTTTTAAAATGGAGGTTAGTGTAAATGGTTGATTTTAAATATGCAAAACTTGATTCTTGTTTTGTTATCATTTTTTGGCATGTTTTATTGATGGCAAGACCAATATGCAACGCAGATTGCTTTTGACAGAACTGGAAACAAAAATTGCTGGAAATCACAAAGGGTCAGGCAGCATCCGTGGAGGGAAAGCAAACTAACATTTTGTGTCTAGATGATTCTTCATTAGAGCTGATGTGAAGTGCAGAGGAGGCAGCATTTATGCTATAGTAGGGAAGTGGATTGCTGGGGGAGAAAGGATTCTGACAGAGCAGATTACGTGATTGGAGTGTGAGGATGGCAGGACAATGTGTGTCTAACTGCCAGACTGGAAAGAACAGACAGTCACACTGGAGCAGGGGAAGGAAAAGAGAGGACATGGTGATAGAGAACGGAATATGTAAAGCTAAAACAAAGGGAAGGAATGGGAATGGGTTCATAATCTGAAGGTGTTGAACTCAATATTGAGCCCAGAAGGTGGTAAAGTGCCTAGTTTGAAGATGAGATGTAGTTCCTCCAGTTTGCACTGTGATTCACTGGAACCCTGCAGCATGCCGAGAATAGACAAGGGCATGCAAGCAGGATGCTGTGTTAAAATGACTGGCTGTGGGAAGGTTGGGGTCATGTGTGCAAAGCAGTCACCAAGTCTGCATTTGGTTTCTCCAAAATAGAGTAGGCCACATTTGGTGCAGTGAATGTAACAGACCAGATTGAGGAGGTGAGCAGGTGAAATGCTGCTTCACCTGGAAAGACTGTTTAGGCCCTTGGATGGTGAGCAGGGAAGAGATGAAGGGGCAGGTGTTGCACCTTCTGTGGTTACATGGGTAGGTGTGGTGGGAAGGATGGGGTGCTGTTGGTGGTCATCTAGGAATGGACTAGGGTGTCCTGGAGAGAATGGTTCCTGCAAAATGCAGAGGGGGAGTGAGGGGAAGATGTGTTTGGTGGTGGCATTCTGCTAGAGTTGTCTGAAGTGGCGGAGAATGATTCTTTGAATGTGGAGGCTGGTGGAATGAAAAGTGAGGACAAAGGGGACCTGATTAAGTAGTTGTGAGTGATGAGAAGGGGCAAGGGCAGAAGCACGGGTGATAGGTCAGTTGTGGCTGAGGACCCTATCAACCATAGTGGGTGGGAAACCACAGTCATGGAAGAAGGAATCCATGTTAGCAGCGTTGTTTTAGCCAAGTTGGCAATGTTTGAGCAGATACGATATAAGCAAAGGAACTTTGGACATCTGGTTTGTATGACTACTTTTAAAAGGCAGTTAAGGGCCAAACACTTGAATATGGACCTTGAGACAGATAGATGCAGAATGGACGATATCCTTCCCTGAGGGACATTAATGAACATGCGATTTTTAGAACAATCTGATAACCTCACAGACATTTTTACTAGCACCATCTTTTTATTTCCAGGCTTTTGAAACTAATATCAAGTTTTTGAATCACCATGATTGGATTTGAATTTAAGGGGGTATGTTTTAGCAATGATGGGATTGGAGGTGGGGGAGCCGTTAAATTAGCCAGGAAATGAATCAGAAAAAATCAGAGCGTTCCCATTGCTGGCCAGTCGTTTAGGAGGCAGGCTGAGTGTGTGTGTAGCAGCTAAGGATATGGGATCAAGGAGGCAAGATTGGAAGTGGAAGCGAGCCAGAACAGCATTATTTCAATACTGGAAGGGTAAGAGGTACTCAGGAACTGGAGGGAGAGGTTGGCTATATGAATAAGTGGGTGAATTCATTGGAGGCTGATTATGGGACAGGTCTCTCCAAATTACAAAGGATGCCAGCAGACTCAGGGGATTGAGATCTGAGAGCAGGAATTAGCAGTGAGTCTCGTGCATTCAATTCTGACTCCTCCAGTGAGAAGGAAGAATGATGAGAGACAAGCAAAAACACATCTACAATACCCAGAGGAGCAGCAGTCTTATGAGACTGATAGGGAAAGCAGATAAAGAAGACAAAATCTATTACACTTGGAGACTGGTGGTCGCAGAGGCACTGTCCTACTGAAGGGGTTTCCGGGCAAAGATGCTGGTACATGGAAATATTCCAACATCAATGTCCATTTAAAAAATGGCTACCCTGGCCGATGGTATTGGAACAGTACGTAATTCTAGAGGAGGTGTTGGAGCCGCTAGGATGTGTCATCCATCCTTTGATTGCAACGGTGAGCATCACCATGGGTTCACCTTCTACTGCTCAGGATCACTCAAGAGATCTTCTGGAGATATCTGTGGCAGATCTTCTAGAAGTGTCCCATTGCTACATCTAAGGCATCCATAACCAGACAGGGAGGATGGTTCTGTTAGAGGATTTTGCTGTAGTTCCCTAAGTGCAGGGACAATCAACAAGGTATACATATTGCCATCAAGTCTCCTGTATGATTGTTAGGAACTATTGTCAGTAAGAGGGATTTACACGTGCTGAGTGTTACAGTGAGCAGATGACTGGCTCAACTGGACCCTGCAGGTGTGTGTAAGATTCCCAGGGAGCAGTTGTAACTTTGGTACCCTGAGACAATACTAGGATTCTCACTGATTCAGGCCATTCAAGACATCTCTGCGTGGATATTGGGTGATGGATATCTTCTAAAGAAATGCCTCTTTATACTTATGAGGCATTCTGACCAATGGAGATAAAGAAAGCGAGCACATGACAATGTGAGCAACTATTTTGCAGGCAGTAGGCCTTCTGAGAATGAAATGCAAAAATCAGCTCTGATCGCTAGGAGCTCAGAACTATGCAGTAATAAGGGTCTTGTATGTCACTGTGCACAACCTGATATCCAGGTGAAATAAAGCTTGGTGAATGAGGATATCTTTGAATGTGTACCCTTCCCTGGATTCCATGTGGCCTGTAACAATGCAGCTGAGGTGACAATACTAATGGATATTGATGATGTAAATGACTGGGCAGCACAGGAATCAGTCAAGGACATGTTTTTCCAATGCTTATTTTAAATATCATGGGTAAATAGTCATCCTTTCTCCCTCATATAACATTGTTGCCCTTTTCATGAATGCCCATCATTGACCTGCTGTGACAGGACACCAAACATGCACCCCCTCATGAAATGCAGACCTCCTTCATACTTCCTTCCCAAGAACTCACCAGCTGGTGATATCCCAGTGATGTTCAAATTAGTACTCACTACATGAGTCAAAACAGAATGCACGAGAGCACTGCTGCTGTCAGATCTCAATCCCCTGAGTCTGCAGGCATCATTTGCAATTTGGAGAGACCAGTCCAATAATCAATCTCCGATGAATTTATCTTAGGAAAAGAGAAATAATCTTTCATATTACCCATTGAACCAATCTTTTCTAATTATGTAATGACTATCGCCAAGTGAAACCCAAGTGTAACACAGTGAAAATATTCAAATGCTTCTGGGTGCTCCTATGTTCTTCTGTCATAGAGTCATAGAAATGTACAGCACATCCATGCCAACCAGATATCCCAACCAATCTAGTCCCACCTGCCAGCACCCAGCCCATATCCCTTCCATATTCATATACCTGTCCAGATGTCTTTTAAATGTTGCAATTGTACTAGCCTCCACCACTTCCTCTGGCAGCTCATTCCATACATGTACCACCCTCTGTGTGAAAAAGTTGTCCCTTAGGTCTCTTTTATATCTTTCCCCTCTCACCCTAAACCTATGCCCTCGAGTTCTGGACTCCCCCACCCCAGGGAAAAGACTTTGTCTTTTTATTCTATCCATCCACTCATGATTTTATAAACCTCTATAAGGTCACCCCTTAGCCTCTGACACTCCAGGGAAAACAGCCCTAGCCTATTCAACTTCTCCCTATTGCTTAAATCCTCCAACCCTGGCAACATCCTTGTAAATCTTTGCTGAACCCTTTCAAGTTTCACAACATCTTTCCGATAGGAAGGAGACCAGAATTGCATGTAATATTCCAAAAGTGGCCTAAGCAATGTCCTGTACAGCCGCACCATGACCTCCCAACTCCTGTACGCAATACTCTGACCAATAAAAGCAAGCATACCAAACGCCTTCTTCACTATCCTATCAACCCGTGACCCCACTTTCAAGTAGCTATGAACCTGCACTCTAAGGTCTCTTTGCTCAGCAACGCTCCGTAGCACTGATCCTTGTGGCACTCCACTGGTCACAGGCCTCCAGTCTGAAAAACAACCCTCCACCACCACCCTCTGTCTTCTACCTTTGAATCAGTTCTGTATCCAAATGGCTAGTTCTCCCTGTATTTTATGAGATCGAATCTTGCTAACCAATCTCCCATGGGGAATCTTGTCAACCGCCTTACTGAAGACTATTTAGATCGCATCTACTGCTCTGCCCTCATTAATCCTCTTTGTTACTTTTCTAAAAAACTCAATCAATTTTGTGAGACATGATTTCGCACACGCAAAGCCATGTTGACTATCCCGAATCAGTCCTTGCCTTTCCAAATACATGTACATCCTGTCCCTCAGGATTCCCTCCAACAACCAGCCCACCACCAATGTCAGGCTCACTGGTCTATAGTTCCCTGGCTTGTCCTTACCACCTTCCTTAAACAGTGGCACTACGTTAGCCAACCTCCAGTTGTCCTGCACCTCACCTGTGATTATCGATGATACAAGTATCTCAGCAAGAGGCCCAGGAATCACTTCTCTAGCTTCCCACAGAGTTCTAGGGTACACCTGATCAGGTCCTGGAGATTTATCCACTTCTACACGTTTCAAGACATCCAGCACTTCCTCCTTGTATTATGTACATTTTGCAAGATGTCACCAACGTTTTCCCTACATTCTGTATCTTCTACATCCTTTTCCACAGTAAATACTGATGCAAAATGCTCATTTAGTATCCCCCCCATTTTCTGCGGCTCCACACAAAGGCCGCCTTGCTGATCTTTGAGGGGCCCTATTCTCTCTCAGTTACCCTTTTGTCCTTAATGTATTTGTAAAAACCCTTTGGATTCTCCTTAACTCTATTTGACAAAGCTATCTCATGTCCCCTTTTTGCCCTCAGATTTCCCACTTAATTATGCTCCTACTGCCTTTATACTCTTCTAAGGATTCACTCAATCAACCTGTCTATACCTGACATATACTTCCTTCTTTTTCTGAACCAAACCCTCAATGTCTTTCGCATCCAGCCTTCCCTATACCTACCAGCCTTTCCTTTCACCCTAACAGGAAATACTGTCTCTGGACTTTCATTATCTCATTTCTGAAGGCTTCCCATTTTCCAACCATCCTTCTACGTGTGAACATCTGCCTCCAATCAGCTTTTGAAAGTCTTGCCTAATACCATCAAAATTGGCCTTTCTCCAATTTAGAACTTCAACTTTTAGCTGTGGTCTATCTTTCTCCATCACTATTTTAAAACTAATAGAATTCTGGTCGCTGGCCACAAAGTGCTCCCCTACTAGGACTTTAGTCACCTGCCCTGCTTTATTTCCCAAGAGCAGGTCAAGTTTTACACCTTCTCTGGTAGGTACATCCACATAATGAATCAGAAAATTTTGTTGTACACACTTAATAAATCTTAGTGCACTCAGCTGAAGTGGGGTTTGCCATTTTTTTTTGGTAATTTAGATGGCCATAACATTTGAGCTCTGGGTTGGTGAGGCTTGAAGACTTGAAATATTGAGAGTGCACAAGCATCACTGTATTGTCATTGGAGTTTCATGAATTATTGGTGTCAAAATAAAGGAAGCCTTGATATCTTTGACCTTTGATGGCAGTAGGGCGTCACACAGCTGCTGCTCTGTCTGTTCAAGATTCACCTATTCTTCTGCTGCACATCTGAATTGCTTTAGCCGCTAGCAAAGAGTCCATGTATTGCAGGTTCAAATCACAATCACATGTTGTTCCACAGAGCTCATAGATCTGGCAGTGATACTTAGGTCAGTGTACATCTCCTGAATCCGTTGAGTAGTGTGCTGTATGTGATTCACCATGAGAGTCATCACTGTGTCAATGAAGGAGGCTATTCATTCATATGTCAGTGAACTCCATCATATACATCTGGAAGTGAACAGCCTTTGGGAACTCAGACAGATGTATACCCATTTAATGTGTGTGTCCCAATATCTGTTGTTTTGTTAATGACTCCTGAAGCTTATGGTATTTTCTCAGATGATATCCACAGCACTATTTCTGTCACTGACGATGATTGTTCTATTTTAGAAGATGAAAGATTGACTATTTCCATCACTCCTGTAATGTCTGTGACTTTCTCTCCAATGACAATATTACACTGCTCTCTTATGCTAATGCAAGTGCTTTCATTTGATTTTATGTTTTTCGGTTTGGGCTTTGCCATGGATTTGAGAAGCCTCAAGAAGTCCTCTAATGTTTGCTTCTTCACTTGTTGGTCAGTACCAGTACATGGGCCAATGTTTGGACAGCTGGTTACTTCTGGATTTGTTGTTTTGTGGGAGGTTATCAATCTCCTCCAACTCTTCTAAAGAAGCTGAGGTAAAGACAGGTGCTTAGTCTCAAAAGCAAAGTTGTTAAAAATGTGCATGTTTTTAACTCTATGCTTTTGCACTCCTATGCTTCTGACTGTTATTCCATTATGTAGTCTTATCACCGTGGCCTGTAACTTGTGCTTTTCAGACAGGGTAATTGTCTGATAGGACAGTAACACTTGCTCCTGTATTAAGCACACAATCAATAGTTGCCCATTGACAACGATGCAGTCTGGCTAATTTTGATTAATGAGTTTACTTAGGAATGCCTTGGGTATCTTCTCTAATGGAGATATCTGATCAAATGCAGGTATCTCTGTAAATAGTTGTGTTTATTCTGCTCATTTTTTCTATTGTGACCAGTAGCGCTTCTATTGCTCTGTGTCTTACTTCTGGAAATAACCTGTGCTGTTATTAATGTAGAATGCCTGAATAATGAGTTGGACATTGTTTATGGTTATAGGCTCTTGTTATCCAATAGCACTAACACTGGACTATTTTTTGCATCAGGTGTATGGTTCTCTATGTTGTCATGTGTTTCTGTGAAGTGTCCATGCATTTTTTAAAGTGAATAATTTCCATTGTACACTTGAGGTAGTGCTCCTCCTAACCTCTCAGGATCTATCTTAGGAAAGGTCTTCCCAAGGTTTGCTTCCAACAGCATTCTGATCAGATTTTTCCTTGGACTGTAAGAAATCTGACAGATTTTCTACAAGACTTCCACTAATTCCAACAACAATTCTATCTCTTGAGAATGTTCATTTAAAAGCTCCTTATTCATAGTTTTCTACTAATCTATAAAGGTCATTTGTGCAATTGCCTGAATTCTCATGGCAACTAAACTTTTCTGTTAAATCTTAGCCATTCAAAAGTTGTATTACTTTTTACGTTGAAATAATTTTCAAAAGCTTTTAAAATGTTTTCAGAAATATCACACATTCTGATATTTTGTCAGTTAATGACGTTATCTGCAATCAGACCTGCTGAATATAATAAAGTATTAATTTGACCAGCTTCAATATTCATATTTTGTTTTCAGGTAGGTTTGAACCTTAAGAACCTGCAGCTCCACAAAGCCCAATCTTATGTTCTGTAAGATTCTTTTCTGACCTTGAATCTGCTAGCGAATATTGTATCTTTACTCATTTGTTCTTAAGATACTCTCAAGTTTTAATCTTATTGCAGAAAAGATGTACTAAATCTGTACCTTCTCAATATTGCGTTAAACCTGCTGTCCTTTAAGCTAGGGTTTTACTGTCTTCTGAAATAATGATAGATTGTTCCTGCTCCTTGGACAAAAATTACTTTTTGACCTTTCACTTTGAAAAGCACCAAGCACTCTCCTCTATTCAAATGTTTCAATTGAAATCTCTGACTGTGGTCTTTATAAATCTTCCTACCAAAATTATGGTTTAATTATAAAGTTCCAGTGCATTCAAGTTTTTAACTTGTCTTGATTTTTCTTCTGCTAGACTTTAAATTTCTTTAAATTTGCTCATTTCCATCTTTAGTAAATTCTGAAACCTTCCCTGTGTATAGATGTAGTCTAATTTTTTTTTTAATCTTGTCCTTTTACAGTTCCTCACAGCTGAGCATCATGGAGCCGAATGTTGGTGGTGGTGGTCATTGTGAGAGCTAAAACATTTTTTTAGCATGACCTTGGTTTTTCTTTCTGTTCTTAGCACAGTTTTCATAAAGTTATGTAACTTATTAAAATAACTCCTTATGTAAGCTACTGTCCATTTTTTTTGTTCAGGTGCTTACCCTGAGAACCAGTAACTCAAGACTTCAAAACTTACTGCTTACACATAAACGTGTTTATTCGGCACTCAAAACGAAACATTTACCCATTACCAGTTAAACCCACTCACCAATGTATAAAGTTGCCTGAGCTTATCCAACAGTTGGAAAGGAAGGAGTGATCAGTTCTGACCAAGTAATTGATGCTTTATCCTGAGATAGTGTCATCTGTTGGGAAGCAGTTTGTTATACCTAGATTAGAGCATGCTACGCACATGATCGGCTACAGGGAGGTCAATAAAACAATGAATTGCAGATGACACCAAAATTGGAGGTGTAGTGGATAGTTAAGAAGGTTACCTCAGATTACAACAGGATTTTGATCAGATGGGCCAATGGGCTGAGAAGTGGCAGATGGAGTTTAATTCAGATAAATGCGAGGTGCTGCATTTTGGGGAAGCAAATCTTAGCAGGACTTATATACTTAATGAACAGGTCCTAGGGACTGTTGTTGAACAAAGAGATCTTGGAGTGCAGGTTCATAGCTCCTTGAAAGTGGAGTTGCAGGTAGATAGGATAGTGAAGAAGGCGTTTGGTATGCTTTCCTTTATTGGTCAGAGTATTGAGTACAGGAGTTGGGAGGATTTGAGCTATAGGGAGAGGTTGAACAGGCTGGGGCTGTTTTCCCTGGAGCGTCGGAGGCTGAGGGGTGACCTTATAGAGGTTTGCAAAATTATGAGGGGCATAGATAGGATAAATAGACAAAGTCTTTTCATGGGGTGGGGGAGTCCAGAACCAGAGGGAATAGGTTTAGGCTGAGAGGGGAAAGATATAGGAGAGACCTAAGGGGCAACATTTTCTTACAGCGGATGGTACATGTATGGAATGAACTGCCAGAGGATGTGGTGGAGGCTGGTACAATTGCAACATTTAAGCGGCATTTGGATGGGTATATGAATAGGAAGCGTTTAGAGGGGTATGGGCCAGGTGGGACTAGATTGGGTTGGGATTTCTGGTCGGCATGGATGTGTTGGACCGAACGGTCTGTTCCCGTACTGTACACCTCTATGACTCTATGCCTTCATAACTGTAGATGCTGAAGCTCTGAAACAGAAACAGAAAAAGAAACAAACAGAAATTGCGGCAGAAACTCAGGAGGTCTGGCAGCATCTGTTCAGAGCAAGCAGATTTAGTGTTTTGGGTCCAGCGACCCTTCTTCTGACTTGAACCAGACTTGGAACATTAACCTTGCTTTCTCGCAACAGATGCCAGAGTTTCTCTGGCAATTTCTGTTGTTGTCCCAGTAAATCAAGCTTACATCTCAAGGCAGACAAGTTGGCCAGTCATGTGAATAGACTGAATCTACCTCCTTACAAAACTACTTCTTTGTTCTCCATCTGTCACATGACAAACAAGGGTTTGTGACAGACAAACAAAATGCCATCTCAAATTTTTGGCTTCAAAGCAACCAGTCTGTTTGGGATATTCATTACAAATGTAATAACTTCAAATTTGTCAGTGTCATGTTTAACCTTACCCACAGAAACATCTGGCAGGGTTTTATCTATTCATTTCCTTTCACAAGTAGTTACACCATATTGATCATATTGTAGGCTTGGAATCAAAATAATCAGACCGTAGGAATTAAAAAGTGCTTAAACTTTAATTGCTGCAATCAAACCTCATGCCAGTCTTTAAATGGTAATAAGATCAGTTAAACTCTACATTACAGATTCAGCACTTTCCAACCTCCATCCCCATCCTGATGAAGGGCTTTTGCCTGGAAAAAGACAATTCTTCTGCTCTTCGGATGCTGCCTGACCAGCTGTGCTTTTCCAGCGCCACACTCTTAGACTCAGATCTTCAGCATCTGCAGTCCTTGCTTTCCTCTTCTTTAGATGCATGCTTATTTCTTTCAGTTATTAGTTACTTAAATACATCAGTTTCTCCTTCACCAGATGTCATACTATTCTCAATAGCAATGGGAAATGTGGGTCTTATTTACACAAATCCACCCTTTAATCCTTTTTAATAAGACCTTAAGATATAGGAGCAGAATTAGGCCATTCAGGCCATTGACTGGTCCGTCATTCGATCATGGCTGATATGTTTCTTAATCTGTTCTCCAGCCTTCACTCTGCAACACTGATCCCCTTACTAATCAACTGCCTATCTACCTCTGTCTTAAATGCACTCAATGACTTGATCTCCACAGCCCTCTGCAGCAATGTGTTCAACCGGCTAACCATCATCCAATTGACGAAATTATTCTTCATCTCAGTTCTTAAGTGTCAACCCTTCACTTTGAGGCTGTGCCTTTGGGTCCTTGTCTCTTCTACATCTTCTCCACATCCACTCTATCCAGTCCTCTCAGTATTCGGTAGGTGACAATCAGATCCTGATTGGATCAGCATTCCTGATGAAGAGTTTATGCTTGAAACATTGACTCTCCTGCTCCTCTGATGCTGCCTGATTTGCTGTGCTTTTCTTGCGCCACACTTTTTGACTCCAGTCAGATCCCCCTCATCCTTCTAAACTCCACCAATTACAGATTCACAGTCCTCAACCATTCCTCGTATGACAACTCCTTCACCCTCGGGATCTTTCTGGTAAACCTCCTCTAGACCTCTCTAAAGCCAACACATCCTTTTTAGATATTGGGCCCAAAACAGTACACAATATTCCAAATGCAGTCTGGCCAGCATCTTATACAGTGTATTTTTCTCTTCCATTCTAGCCCTCTTGAAATGAATACTACCATTGCATTTCCCTTCCTAACTGAGAACGGAATCTGCATGTTAACCTTAAGAGAATCCTTAAGGATTCCCAAATTCCTTTTTGCTTTAGATTTCAGAAGTCTTTCCCACTTTAGAAAATAATCTCTGTATCTATTCTTCCGACCAAAATGCATAACCTCACACTTTCCCATTTTGTATTCCATCTGCCACTTCTTTGTCCACTCTCCTAACCTGTCCAAGTCTTTCTGTAGCCTCCCCACTTCCTCAGCACTACCTGCCCCTCCACCTAAAATTGTGTCTTTTTTTTAGATTAGATTAGATTACATTACATGACAGTGTGGAAACAGGCCCTTCGGCCCAACAAGTCCACACTGACCCGCTGAAGCGCAACCCACCCATACCCCTACATTTACCCCTTACCTAACACTACGGGTAATTTAGCATGGCCAATTCACCTAACCTGCACATTTTTGGACTATGGGAGGAAACCGGAGCACCCGGAGGAAACCCATGCAGACACGGGGAGAATGTGCAAACTCCACACAGTCAGTCGCCTGAGGCGGGAATTGAACCCGGGTCTCTGGCGCTGTGAGGCAGCAGTACTAACCACTGTGCCACTGTGCCGCCCGTCATTTGTAAACTTAGAAACAATGCCCCCAGTTCCTTTGTCCAGATCATTAATGTAATGTAT
This sequence comes from Chiloscyllium plagiosum, assembly GCF_004010195.1. Lineage (NCBI taxonomy): Eukaryota > Metazoa > Chordata > Chondrichthyes > Orectolobiformes > Hemiscylliidae > Chiloscyllium > Chiloscyllium plagiosum. The sequence goes on along the minus strand of NC_057713.1, from coordinate 106,991,702 downwards.
AACATGAATAGTTGAGGTCCCAACACTGACCCATATGGAACTCCACTTGTGACTGACTGCCATCCTGAAGAGGAGCCCCTTATCCTTCCTGTTTGCCTTCTGCTAGTCAGCCAATCCTCTATCCATGAAACTTGAACTATTTTCTTAGGGATCTCTAATTTTATCTCCTTCTGTCTTCCATTAGTCTTTGCACAGCTTCTATCACTAAGGTCTCTCTATTTCCTAAGTTTAGTTGACTCTTTGTTCCAAGCCTATACTCTTACCCAATGCTTCATGCCATCTTCTAAATGATGGTTGACTTTGGAGTGCTGAGCTTGCCTTTTTGCAGATTCCATGTTTGCTGCTCTCCACTTTGTCAGTCAGCTGCTGACTGAATATCTTTGTCTTCTTAAAGGGTTAATGTTCTTAAAGTGGTAAACCATGTCCTGAGAGCATCCTAAATCTTCCTTCTGGCAGAAGATGCCGGAGCATTCGGTCTTTCATGTCCAGACTGTGCAATAATTTATTCCCCCAAGGCAGGAGGCTCCTTAACACAGTATGATCGGATTCTTTTTCATCTGAAATTCTTTGCATGATTTTGAATTGCTAGTAGAACAATGTCTATTAATTATCATTCTTTTATTGCACTGTAATTTGTATGTTTTGCACTTCTTATGCATTTTATGCCACTCTGTGTATGATTGTGTAGTTTGTGCTGTCCATGTAGCACCTTGGTCCCGGAGGAACCCTGTCTCGTTTTTTACTGTATCAGTTGTATATGGTAGAAATGACAAATAAAATCTACTCTCTACTCTCTCTCTTCTTTCACTGTTTACAGCCTCTGGTTATTTCTTTCTCAGGAGGCTTACAGCCCTTTTTAAACCAACAATTAGGAAAGGCACTTCCTGCTGTTCTCTTGCTGACTGGAGAAGCACTTCCAGGATGTCATTAGCCAGTGTTTTATTTTCTCTTTTAAATATGGCATTTTTGCTGTTGGGACTTGCCTCCATCTACCATTCAGACAGCACCTTCTGTACAGGAGCAGGAACATATCTTTCCATGTCCACCTTCCCACTCGAGTTGCCATGTGACCAGTTTTAAGTCCTGCCTTTGGGATTTTCATTGCTCTGCTAAAATTCAGCCATTCTCCAGATTACTGTTGCCAATCTCTTGAGTTACTAGTTCAGAAACATAAACATTATTGCTGTTTTCTGCCTGGACAGGTTGCTCTACATCACATTACTCTAAATGTGAATAAAAGAGCTGAACTCTTGAGCAGAAATACAAATAATTGCCTCTACATTATGGCAGCATTTAACAGGGTGTAATATCATAGAGCTCTGATTTGAAGTCATGCGGAACCTGGGAGGGTAAACCGCTGGCTGGAGTACAACCAGGGCACTAGCTGGTGGTTATTGAATTCCAATTATCCCTGCTACAAGAGTTCCCCAGGATAGCATCCTAGACCAAACACCTTCAGTTGCATCAACAATGACCTTCCCTCTATCAAAAGGTTGAATTTGAGCATGTTTGTTGATGATTGCAAAGAGTTAATTTCTAGTTGCAATTCCTCATTTATGAATCTGTTTGTGACTGCATTCAGCAATACCTGGACAATGCTAAGAGTTGGGCTGATATTTTTGTCTTCTTGAGTTTGTTATCTGAAGGCAGGTTCAATCTGTAGTGCTGTATTCTCCACTACGGATACAGCAAGGAGGCAGGCCAGAACAGGAATCATCCTCCATTCAGTTAGTGTCAGTCTGATCCAGACCGGCTCTCTGGCCAATTGAGCCATCTGTCCTCCGCAGAGTTCAAGTTGCTGTTCCATCACACACTTTTACATGCATGTCACAGTCCAGACCTCTTGCTGCCTACTATTGGCATATGTTAGGATGATTTGTTGCTTGATGCTCAGTCTGTTTGACAGCATTATGAATGCACCTTCTTTTGCCATCCAATCCTGGAGTGGGATTGAACACAAAGCTTCTGGCTTAGACGAAGAGATGCTATCTATTGTGTTACTAGGCTTGCTCTCAAGCTGATATATTTGCACTTAAATACAGGTATGACTAGAGAGAATCCAACCTCCTCCTCTTAATCATCAAAAGCATTGTCAAAATATGATGAAAAAACAACCACAAGCATCCTGAAGTCAGCATTGACCAGAAATTTAACTGGACCAACCAAATAAATACTGGGGCTAAAAAAGTAGGCTAGGGACCTGAGACCCGGTTAGCAATAATCTATCACTTGACTTCCCAAAACCTGTCCTTCATATACAATACACAAATTGGGATGAGGCGGAATACTCTCCATGGAATGAATGAATGCAGCTCCAAAACACACAGGATGTTTGGCAGGACTTAAGACAAGGAAGCCCACTGAGTGTGTTTGAATGCTGAAAATGAGAAGCTTGCATTTCTGTGCACCTTTGATCTTAAATAAATCTTTATACCAGGCAGTTTTTTGAGGAGCCTCCACAAAACATTAGATATTTGATCTTTTACATTCTTAAAAAGCTTTTGCTTTAATAGCAGGTTTTCACGAAGTTCATACCAGTAGTAGCAGTACATCATGTATACTGACAATGGAGGAAACCTTCCCCAGTGCAGGTCTAACACGCAGCCCTTCTGTTAATGCATTGGAGACATCTGGTAAACCTCGGTGAGACCATCTGTAACTAAAACCTAAGAGCCAAGTTGGCGATTGCTCAGGGAATGTGTTTTATGCTGAGGGACTTTCTGGGATATTTAAAATCAGTTGGAGTACTTTCTCAGTTGGCAATAAGATCATAAATCCTTCTACGTCATGGCTGTAGCTGCTCCTTCCAGTTTGCCAAGCTCTCCATGAGTCTGTTTTGTTGCTCAAAGATCGTTTCCAGTCCTTCTCTGAAGCAAGGTCATAGTAAATATTACAGAAACTATAATATTCAATCCCTGTCAGAAATATAGTTTCTTTTAAAAAAAAGAGTAATTGAAATATTAACACCTATATGTGCATGATTAATTACCCAGCACTCTTAGGTGACACACTTCATTTCCACAATGGCAAATACAAATCACAAAGTGCCTTACTTTGAAAGGTACCAAAATATATTGCATTAGCTTATGTGAACTGTAGGTTTCCAGGAAAGCAAATGTCTCCAATTACCATGCTGCTGGTCTGTTCCAAATTTGCTTTGCTTGTTTACTGAAGCAATTAGGTCTAAAGTTCTGTTTCAATATTGAACTCATACTTCCTTTTCCTGACCTAATTTATATAATTTCAAACTTTCTGAGGATGGTCACTTAGCATCTCCTTATTGTAAAATATGCTTTGAAAGCTGGTTAAATTGATCTATTGAATTTTCTTTTGCGTCTTTTAATACCTTCAGGTTTTTGCCTGAAGGTCACAAAATCTTCTTTAAACCTGAGCTTGGTATTAGAAAATTGCCCAGAGCACTTTTCTCAGGGAGGGAGAACATAATTCTAGTTATGATTTGGAGATGCTGGTGTTGGACTGGGGTGTACAAAGTTAAGAATCACACAACACCAGATTATAGTCCAACAGGTTTATTTGGAAGCACTAGCTCTCAGAGCGTTGCTCCTTTGCCAGGTGAAAGGAACAGCGCTCCGAAAGCTAGTGCCTCCAAATAAGCCTGGTGGACTATAACTTGGTGTTGTATGATTTTTAATATAATTCTACTGAATTATTTAACCTGTTTTGACAGTTAGGAAAGGCAGTCACTAATCCCTTGCACCTAAAAACAGAGTGAGAAAAAGGTGAGCAATTATGCTTGATTCGCTTTCAGACCCAAAGCTCTTTATGGAAATTTTGAGGATCGGTGAAGAGGATGAAAACTGTTCAAAGATGAGGAGGAATGGGGAGGGTGAATAAGAGATTGAGCTTGAGGTCAGTGGCAGTGGAGTATTGAATGGAGAAAATGAAAGGATTAAGTGAGTAGTTCAGAGGAAAACAGGTGAGAATCATGATGGGAGTTTCAGTGGATGTTAGGAAGGGAAGAAGCTGTTAGGAAATGAAAAGTAGGACATGCAATAGTAGTGAGAAAATGAAGAGACACATAAACGCAATAGGAATGGGGCCACAAGAGTCACAATTTTCTAAAGGCACAATCCCCAAAGCCCTCCTCAAGCTGTGGATAGACCCTTTCTGCTCCAATTTGCACATTCACCATGCTATGCCATGTCAACCATCAACTTCATTGAAAGGCAATAATGAAATAATATTACAAAAAAAGAGAAAAGCAGGATTAAGGACAGTGAAAGAGAGAATAGGATAAAAGAAGAAGCAAGGCTGAGAGGAACAGTAAGACTAAAGCAACAAAGGCCAATGGGAGTGACTGTGTGTATTTTGACTTATTTGAATTAAATATATCAGCTCCCATGGGAACAGGCTGAGAGGTCCGTCTGCTTAAATAATAGAGGGGAAGGTAGGTAATGGAGTGCTGTCCATATGTCATTTTGGACATTAGGGACAGCCCTCTTGCCCAGCATCCTATTGAATGATTCATGACCAATTAAAGGACTATTTCCACTGCCACTTCCATGATCTCACTGTCAGGTGGGCCCACTCTGCCATGTGAGGAGAGTGTCAGATTAACCCTCTTGGCTGGGTAGAATGGCTGGAGAAAGCATGCCCTCATAGCTTGGCAGATGTCTTTACAGAGGAACAGCGGTCATTCACAGTGGTAGCAACCAGAATCAATGCAATGGAACCTCCTGCTCTGATCAAAGTTATTCTCTCCTACACCACCCCCACCCTTTCAGAGCATGCCTGACTGGTCCTGGGACCACAGATCCCTATTACCTGGTGAGAAGACTGACATACGTCTACAGCAAGCTTGCTTTCCTGGGGCAGTGGCCAACATTGCTGAGCTGTCCTGATGAAGGGTTTTTGCCTGAAACATCAAATTTCCTGCTCCTCTGATGCTGCCTGTGCTTTTCCAGCACTACTCTAATCTTGACTCTAATCTCCAGCATCTGCAGTACCCACTTTTGCCTAACACTGCTGAGCTGTAAGATGTTGATCAGGATGGCTACCACGTTGTTTGCCTGACCATTGTAAAATGTGTGGTCTGCAAATGGTGAGGATGGTTTACTCTTGTCTTTTACTCCTCTAATCATCAGGAGCCATTATGTACCTCTTCCTTCCAGATAGCCTGACCCTGGTCTGCTCTGATTCCTTATCTTTGTTTTATACCTATGGCTTGGAACTTCTCACTTCACAATCTACTTGGTCTTGGAGACTAAACTTCCCAAGTTGGCACTTGCCTGCATAGCCATCATGGATCTTTTGCTGCTTTTCTGTTGGACCTTTGGGTGTGGCAACTTTCAAATAAGGCATTAAATTTCTGTGCTACACCTGTCCACTTATTTACTGAGAAAGAAGCACTTCTGTTCTTGCCCCTCATTTAGCTGCTGTGAAATTGTTAGAGTTCACCTGCTCGCCAATTAGAAAAGCTCTAGTCATCTACATTCACCTCCTTTCTGTGGTACATTTCTGTCCCTAACCGGATCTGAATGCTCATCCTTATCTCTCCTACAAATGGCACCTACAAAGAGCAATATAAATAATTAGAAGCCTCTAAGTTTATTTTTAATTAATTTGCGTGATGTGAGTTTCTGACCTGTACTGCGACTGTTTAAGTGGACAATTTACCACCATCCTTTTAGAGAGCAGTTTGGGATGGGCAATGGTCTGGACCACAGTCTTTTCCAATGGATGAAAAATATTGTAAACTCTTTAAAGAATTGCTGATAATAAGGCTACGAAGAAAGCACTCTGCTATGATACAGAAAAAAATTGCATGATTTACAGAATCAAGAAAATGCAGTCCACTTTCATATGTTTACAAAAAATGTAATGAAATTATATGAACAATTAGTAATTCACAGAGAATGCAAGCTTTTCAGTAGGTAGCGAGGCATATTCTGTTGATGAATAGAAATTTGAACACTGAGCATGATGCAAAGTTTAGAAGACTCCCTAAAAACTGAAGAAAAAGATGAATGACTTATTTATAGGACCCTAAATAGATCCCAGAGTTAATGACTAGAAGAATGCTGATGGAAGAAAACAGCTGGCATTATGGGGGCAGGGAGTATGAAACAAGAGTGAGATTTTAGAAACAATTGTCAGACAGCAGTTTCTAACTAGAAGGTAGTGTGAGACGCCAGTACAAGACAAGTCTTCATGGTAAGGATTCCATCGTTAGCTGTGTTGAAGGGAATGAGGTAAAACTAATTTTGTGTTCTCTGTTGGTTAGGAGACTATTAATATTGAGTGGTGTGATCCTGCAATAAAGAAGCTGAAAATATTATTCCTCATCTGTTTTATACCGAAGGATGATGATCCAAGCAATTGACTGCCCTCAAAAACCATAGATGTATGTTGCTAAGGTTGAAAGAATGACATATTTAATGATAACTAGGCTATTGCTTGGGACATCTTGGATCAGTGACCTGCTGAGTTGAATGACTGAGTTCAATTGATTGATGATTTGTACAAATAGAGCAGAAAATCTTGGTGTACAATTGGGATAATTTTTCAGGCGCATTAACCTCCCCAGGTGATTGGCTGAATCTAAATAGGCTGAGCTAGAACATTTGCCTATTTTGAGTTGTGGCTCATTTAAACTGGAAATCAACGAGATAAAGGGATGACTACAAAAGATGAAGCTTTTAGCTTTCAATTTAAAGTGCAAGTGGAAAATGTTGGAAATGCACTGTAGATGGACGCATCATATGGTAAGAAACAGAATTAATGTTTCAGGGCTGTGACATTTGGCCAGAAAGAAATTGGCTTGCCTGCATAGATTTTATTGTAGAACTCATGCTTGCAGCAATCTAACACTCACTGAAGTCTGCAAAATCATTCTGAGGCCAATAATAAACATAATAATAAGGTGGCTATTAATGACACAGTGGAGACTTTAAAAATGAATAGTTCCTAAAATCAATTCTCACACCTTAGCTGGTCAGAAGCAATGCAATGCTGATGTATGTTATTTCCTCATGTTGTTAAAAGTATCAGATGACATATATTATGCATGGAATGAGATAGTGGATTTAATTGATTTGAGGCAAGATTGCAATTGGAAGATTGACAAGAGCTATATAAAGTAATGTTGAGCTTTGAAAAAAAGAACCAGTCAAGTCAGGGGAAAGGCACAATATTGCTCACAAGATAGAATTGAAGCAGCAGCTGGCCTTCCAAAAACAATCTAGAAAGCCCCTCTCACTGTGATTTGGAGATGCCGGTGTTGGACTGGGGTGTACAAAGTTAAAAATCACACAACACCAGGTTATAGTCCAACAGGTTTAATTGGAAGCACACTAGCTTTTGGACCACCTGATGAAGGAGTGATGCTCTGAAAGCTACTGTGCTTCCAATTAAACCGGTTGGACTATAACCTGGTGTTGTGTGATTTTTAACTTCTCACTGTGCTATCCCTACAGCTCTGCAGGGTTTCTTTGAAGTGCCCATTCCAGCTACATAACGAGATCATTGATTATCTCTTCTCTCACTGTCTTGTAGGCATCAAGTTCTTCGTCATTGTCACTTCCTACATTCTTTCTCGTATTCCACCCCTCACCTAAAATCTTAAATCTGTGTCTTTGTACCGTCCGTTACTGGGAACAGATTCCTTTGTCTACTTTATCTAAACTTGTGTCATAACATTGGAGAGCAAGGAGGACTGAATCATCTTAGTCACATTGAAGAAGCATGTAGGTAGGTTTTGATTGGGTTGAATGAGCTTTTCTTATCACATATACTCAAAGAATACAGTGAAAAGTTTATATGCCGCCACCTACAGCACCTACAGGTATCTAGGCACTGCTTTTTTAGTTACAAGATCTCAGAAAATAGAGAAATAAAATATCCTACTTTGCAAAAATAAAGGTCCAGAATAGTGGTCTTGTAACCCATCTTCCTTCCAGTCCTCACTGGGCCCTGGCTTCAAACCCTGCTCAGCTACACCTTAAGAATCATGAAGCTGTGAGATTGCTTCAGTCTCCCATGCCATGTCAAGAGGACGCCATGCTGGGGTTTTCCCTGCCACGTTGGGAGGCCACCCTGGGAGGCTACTACACCAGGCTGGGAGATCACCATGGGAGGCTACTACACCAGGCTGGGAGGTCATCCTGGGAGGCCACCACAGGAGGCTGGGAGGTACCCAGGCCAGATGTTTGCCATGCCAGACCAGGACACTGCCGCACCAGGCCAGGAGTCATCAGAGGCAGGGAGTCGACTGGAGGCCAGGGGCTGTCATTGAAGGCCGGGGATTGTTGTCGGAAGCCAGGAGAGAAGAAGAAAAGAAAGCACCAAGGGGAAAAAAAAAGAGAAGAAGAAGAAGAAGAACAAATGAGCTCTGGATAAAGTGTCCTTCTCCCACAGCCATCTTGGACTTATTGTAGAGTCATTACAGAACAGGAGACTATTCAGTCCATGCTGGCTTTCTATAGAGCAATCTAGACAGCCCCTTTCACTGTGCTAATCCAATAGCACTGCAGGGTTCCTTTAAAGTGCCTATTCCAACTGCATGATGAGATCATTGATTATCTCTTCTTCCACTGTCTTTGCTGGCATCAAGTTCTAAGTCATTGTCACTCATGTTCCACCCCTCACTTAAAACCTTAAATCTGTGTCTTTGTACCATCAGGTACTGAGAACAGCATTTTTTTGTCTATCTTATCTAAACTTGTGCTTCTTAAAAACTTTATGCTAAATCTTGTTTGCTCCAAAAGGAACACCACATTTTCCAATCTAACTTTGTGGTCAAATTTCAACATCATGGAGTAAATCTGGCACATCTCCTCCACACCTTCCCATAAATAGATGTGCTAATGGTGTGTTAAAGTTCACGTGGTGTCTGCATTGCTGTGGTCACATGCGCTTATGTATGCATGTAGTCTGGAACCATGGATAGCGATATTGGAGGCTCAATGTTCTTGACTAATCGAGAATCTCTTTGACACTTATCACCTGCCGTTGGTATGTGTTGGAAGATTTTTGACCTGTTTCACCTCATTATTGTAGTATAATGGAGTATTATGTCTGGTGCATTCATTGTGTGATCAAGAAACATTACTGTTGATTGGAAAAATATTACACTTACTGTTCCAGCTTGTTTCTACTAGTCACCTTAGCACTGCTCTCACTTTCATGTCATATTCAGCATGAGTGGATCCATATCTTGAATCTCCACATTAGCATAGACAGAGAGCAGAAACATTTTGTCACACTTGGAAACCATGATTTGGAGGAGCCGGTGTTGGACTGAGGTGGACAATCACACAACACCAGGTTATAGTCCAACAGGTTTATTTGGCTATCTGTTTCTATCTCAGACGACCGAATCAACACGGACATCTACTACAAACCGGAGGGTGAGGATCCTGCAGGGGCAGGGACAGGGTGAGGGAGAGGGTGAGGGAGAGATTCCTGCAGGGAGAGGATGAGGATCCTGCAGTGCGAGGGTGTCTCCTGGTAGTTCACTGGTTGTTATTGGTTATCGTGTTGGGGACCAGTGTTTCCCAGAGAGCTCACTCCCTGCACAAGCTGGTGAATTGTGAAATCTGTGCCTCCCTCCCTCCCTCTAGTTTACCTGCGTGTCCTTTACCGTTGTAGGTATTTGCCAATGTGTACACAACACTGTCGGACCGTCCTGTGAGTACTGTGCGAGTGGTTACTATGGCAACCCTTTCCGTGGCAGGTACAACGATTGTAAGCCGTGCCCATGCCCGGCTCAGTCTAACTGCACCGTGTTGGAAGAGAGAAATGAAGTGATCTGTACGGATTGTCCAGACGGACAGACAGGTAAAGAGCTACCTCTGAGTCACGCTCCACTCCAGGCACACGGTGTTTGAACACTGAGTGAGACAGCGGTGGGTCATAGGGTCCCTCACCCACTCCAGGCTGTACTGGGATGGTACCTACCGGAACGGCCACTGTCTGTGCTTCACAAAGGGGAGAGAATAATGAAAAGGTTTACTGTTCCCTCCAAACAGCCACACAGGCGCGCGCGCACACACACACACACACACACACACACACACACACAGACACAGACACACGCACGTCCCCACGCACACACACACACACACATCCCCACGCACAGACACACACACACGTCCCCACGCACAGACACACACACGCGCGCACAGACACACACAAAGACACGCACACACAGGTCCCCAGGCGCGCGTGCACACACACACACACACACGTCCCCATGCACAGACACACACACACGTCCCCATGCACAGACACACACACACATCCCCACGCACAGACACACAAACACACGTCCCCACGCACAGACACACACACACGTCCCCACGCACAGTCACACATGCACATACACGTCCCCACGAACAGACACACGCACGTCCCCACGCACAGACACACACACACGTCCCCACGCACAGACATACGCACAGACACACACACATGTTCCCACGCACAGACACACACGTCCCCACGCACAGACACACACACACACGTCCCCACGCACAGACACACACACATGTTCCCACGCACAGACACACATGTCCCCACGCACAGACACACACACACACACGTCCCCATGCACAGATACACACACACGTCCCCACGCACAGACACACTCACACGTCCCCACGCACAGACACACACACACATCCCCACGCACAGACACACACACACAGACACGTCCCCATGCACAGATACACACACACACGTCCCCATGCACAGATACACACACACACGTCCCTACGCACAGATACACACACACACAAGGGCATGTGCCCGAAACGTCGAATCTTCTGTTCCCTAGATGCTGCCTGACCTGCTGTGCTGTTCCAGCAATAAAGTTTCAACTTTGATCTCCAGCGTCTGCAGACCTCACTTTCTCCTATTTGGCTATCAGCCTCTGTTTGGTCACTTTGCATTGTTGCCTGTCTCAAAATCCAAGGCAGACTTTCGGACAGGCAACAATGCAAAGTGGCTGAGCAGAGGCTGATAGCCAAGTTTGGTATACACGAGGATGGCCTGAACCGGGACCATGGGTTCATGTCACACTACATGCTCTCTTTCTCTTGCTCACGCACACTAACACACTCACAATTTCACCCTCACTCTCACTCTCACGCAGACTCTCTCTCATACGCACACACATACACCTCCCACACCCACACCCACGCATGCACCCTCTCACAGGCTTACACTCCATCACCCTCACACACACACACTTTACCAAGCTTGCACACACGCAAACTCACATGCACACACTCACATTGTCTCTCTCTCCTGTATGTGCACATACCTATAAGCTTATGGGGTGAATTTGTATTTGCGGAATTATATTTGCAGATACATTGTATTTTGCTCAAAAAATGCAGCACCTGCAAGTAGTCAATGCAGGCAGTGAATCCATATAATATTTGTAAATTCCACTTTGGAAATAGAACTAGTCTGACTCAAGATTGGTCTGACTCACACCTTTAAGGCATTACCTGAGCTGATATGTCATCATTTGTTATAAAACCTTAAATTATCTTGAGAATGTGACATCGTGGGCGGCACGGTGGCACAGTGGTTAGCACAGCTGCCTCCCAGCGCCAGAAACCTGGGTTCAGATCCCGCCTCAGACGACTGACTGTGTGGAGTTTGCACGTTCTCCCCGTGTCTGCGTGGGTTTCCTCCGGGTGCTCCGGTTTCCTCCCACAGTCCAAAGATGTGCAGGTCAGGTGAATTGGCCATGCTAAATTGCCCGTAGTGTTAGGTAAGGGGTAAATGGAGGGGTGTGGGTGGGTTGCGCTTCAGCGGGTCGGTGTGGACTTGTTGGGCCGAACGGCCTGTTTCCACACTGTAAAGTAATCTAAATCTAAAATCTAAAGTAAAAGAATTTCTGGGATTGGCATATTAAAGAACAGAAACCAGCAAATCCATTCTAAAAGATGAAAGACTCCACAGTCTAGGTTTGTTCATTGTATCATTGTATCACTGTAATTGTTTGCTATAAATTCTGTGTCTTATGATCCTGCTTCACAACCACCTGATGAAGAAGCAGCGCTTTGAAAGCTATTGCTTCCAAATAAACCTGTTGGACTATAACCTGGTGTTGTGTGACTTTTAATTTAAATTGGAAAGAATTTGCATAATAACATTAAGAATTCAAAGTTGAAAATGAAAATGGAGTTTGATACTCGTGTTGTATATCTTCAAAGGAAATAACAGAATTCAGAAGATGCATTGAAACACATAATCCAGAAGACTGCAGTATTTAATTTGTGGAAGATGTAAAGCATCTAGTTCCAGCAACTATTTGAAGATTCATTGAACTTAAGAAAGCTCACAAGTTGGAGGAGCAATGTAAGCAGATCAAAGAAATTTGTACTAGATCACAGCCAACAAATGTATCGTACAGTCCTATTTTTAGACCATATTTTGAGCAGAGAAACAGTGAAATTTTCCTGGTAAACAGTCATAGAATGGAAATCTCAAGAATTCTGAGATTTGAAGGCTTACAATGCCGACCTGAAGGTCATTTTCTTATTACCAAATGTAAAACCAAAGCATGGCATTTGGTCTCATGGACAGGTCTGTCCAAATCATTGGAAAAAATTATCATTCACCTTTGCAATTCAAAGACAGGAATCAGAAAATCCATTGATCTCATTGTATTTTCCTACAAGGCCATGGGAATATGTAAGGAATGGATTTATTTGAGCATAAAGGGAAATTGTTTTATAATAATAGTAGTTTACTGTTCAAGCTGTATGGTCTGATAACAGAAGTAGTGGTATCAGAAGTAATGTCATTGAAAGAAATGTTTGCAGTTATCAGATAATGACCCTAGTTCATGAACATGGAGTTACAAGAGTTTACAATGCCTTGTGATTTGTTTCTATGCCAATTTCATTGAGAGGCTTAGATCAGTAAAGACTTACTGAAAAAGAATGATTATTTTCAACTAGCATTCTTGAGTTACAGATCTTTATCTGTACAATAGTTGATATTTGAATAATTCAAGGGAGCATGTTGTGAACACATTCTTCCCTTCCACATACATTGATGTCACAGGTCAAAGACACACACTTGGAAAACTTACAGATCTGACAGGAAACTCACCAAAGTAAACAGATGAAACAAAGACAGTTACCACAGATCAAGAATATTATCTTTTATTCAACAGGGAGAACAGGTTGTGATCAGAGATCAGTTGAGAATTTTAGAAATAGTGAAGAAATCACTCCACTCAAGGCCTTATAATACTATGATTGAACATGGCAGAGTAAGAAGAAATAAAAGGAAAAGAAGAATTAAAAGTGAGTAAAAGAGTAAAAAATCCATGACCAGAGAATTCACCATCAACAGAAATGGAAGAAAAGACTGACGTAGGTCATAATCATAAGAGATGTACGGCACAGAAACAGACCCTTCGGTCCAACTTGTCCATGCTGACCAGATATCCTAACTTAATTAAGTCTCATTTGCTAACATTTGGCCATATCCCTCTAAATCCTTCCTATTCATGGACCCATCCAGATACTTTTTAAATGTTATAATAAAAGAGCCTACACCACTTTCTCTGGCAGCCTCATTCCACACGCATCACCCATTGCCTGAAAAAGTTACTCCTTGGGTCCCTTTTATATCTTTCCCTTCTCACCTAAACCCTATGCCCTCTAGTTTTGGACTCCCCTACCATGGGAAAATGACCTGGCTATTCACGCTATCCATGCCCCCCATGAATTTATAAACTTCTATAATGTTACCCCTCAACCTCTGACGTTGCAAGAAAATGCACTGATTTTAATTCTTTCTTTCAAACTGGAAAATAATTACTGGACCTTACACAGTGAAGGTTAATTGGTTAATTGTTTTTATAAATTTAGGAAAAAAAGAGTTTCCATTAGGCATTCATCCCCTTATTAACACGCTCGTGGACCCTAAATTCTGTTTTAGGCTGATTCTGGATTAGTGGTGCTGAAAAAGCACAGCAGTTCAGGTAGCATCCGAGGAGCAGAGACACACACTTTTAGGTTGATGCCTGGTCAAAATGTCATTAGTCTTGTTTCAAATGATGTCTGAGCATGACCAGTTAAAATTCCTAGTTAACTTGTGCTACTAAATGCCAACCTGCAGCTCTTCAAGAGGAAGTGTGTTTTGCATGGAGCGGTGATGGATGCCTGTTTGTTGTGGGGAAAATACAGGAGTGGAATAAATGACAAAAAGTGGGGTAGGTTTGTGAATGCAGGCACTGGATTCGTTGCTGGAGCATGTGAATGTGAATGCAGAGCTGCTAAATCATAGGGTGCAAGGAGGCTGTACAGGCAAAATCTAAGATACCAGTGGGAGTGAATAGGACTTCCTTCCATCAGGCATGCCACTTTAGTGATACTGTAAAGAAGCACAAGGTCACAAAGGTGCAGGGAAGGTAAGTATTGAGAGAATGCACTAGAATAATTACTTGACTATTGTATGGAGTATTGGATGGATTGTTTGATGGCATAATTGCAAAGTTTTGTTCAATGGTGGTTTTAATTTCAGAATTGGGAAATAACAAAGGGAGGCAAAGATGTCATACCATTGAAGGAAGGGAAATTGGACTTGTATTAGTTGAGGTAGATGAGATGAGGTGTTCACAGACAGCCTGGCTGGAACTGTGTTTATATGTTGCCTCCTCCAGCAAGAACTATGCCCTCATGATTGTGGAAGAATGCAGCAGACCACAAGACATTGTGACATGGGAACTGACGACAATTGCAGAGATCCTCCAGATTAGAAGGAGGACTGCTCTGAATAAAATCATGGCCATGTCATGTTCATGGTCCTGGAGCTGCTCTGCAGAAGCTGAAGGCCTGCATGCAATTGGTGGCAAATTTCAGTGAACACTTGAGTGAAATGGAAGCATCTAACACAGTGTTCTTTACTATGTCTTGGGGAGCAGAATTGCTCCTCGACGACCTGGGCGTTTTGCTTTTCAGCAGACAGCCCCACATCTCTTTTCCTTCTTTGAGCAACTTGCCTTCCTCTTTGTCATCTCTAATCATTGCCCCTGTCAAACTGCAGGCCACATAGGATGGAAACCAGAACACTCAGAATGAGAACAAGAGGTCTGAGCAATAGCTTTCACCTTCTGCCATGTCAAATCTTTTGGGGTTCACTCACTTTAAATGGAAGTGTGAAGCTCCAAACACTTGTATGTACACATCAGCAACAAGTTACAATTAAACAGTGACTAAAATGAGAGCCTAAAAAGTGCTGGTGGATGGTTCTTCACTAGCATGTATGTTAAGCTGGGTGTGTTTAAGAGAGAGATTTAACCGGAGCACTGAACTCCAACTGACAGAGTTAGATTCATCTCTGTGTTGCATACTCACTAATGTCACAATCGGCCTGCTCCATGTATGTTTGATAAATGCTTGTGACATCAGTATGACTGATTGACACAAAGTGACTTGTAGCAACAGTGTTTACATGCAAGTTAGGTGCCATTTTGAAACGTCACCCCATAGTATTGATGTATAGGTGCAAAGAGTTGAATTTTGCAGCCGTGATATTTAAACCTGGAAGTGTATGTTAGAGCATTTAATTCAATATGAAACCCATGGCCAGAAAGCAAATAGAGGGGTATAGAAATGTGGGTTAAAAGTACGATAAAAGAGACAAAAAAAGTTAAAATTATTTTAACTCTGATACAACTGAACAGATTTTTTACGCTCCTTCAGAGGACAATTACAAGTTTAGCAGTTTGATGTGGAAGTTATTTGTAGGCCAGACCAGGTAAGGAGGTCAGAATTCCTTTCTGGAAGACTTTAGTATACCAACTGGACTTTTATGACAATCGGGAAAAAGTGAGGACTGCAGATGCTGGAGATCAGAATGAAAGAGTGTGATGCTGGATAAGTACAGTTTGCCAGGCAACATCCGAGGAGCAGGAGAATCAACGTTTCAAGCATAAGCTCTTCATTAGGAATCCTTCGACTTGTATGACAATCTGTTAGCTTTATGTTCGCTATTTTTCTTTTCAGACAATTAAAACCAAATTCAGATATTCAAGTTTTGATTTTGCTCATATTTTCTGGATTCTGGAGAGCTCTGGTCTTTCAATTCCTAGTCTGGTAAGATAACTATTATGCAATTATAACCTTTTGAAGTTTTAGCATTCAGATGAAGAAAAGCAGGATTTGAGGGTGGATACTTGGGAGACTCCCAATGAATGGTAAGAATAGAATGCATTGGTAGAGTTACTGGTTACGATTAAATAAGTGAGAGTAGAACCAAGCAAGGATACTGCCAAAGAAGCGAAAAGCAAAAGTTATTGGAAAAGGGAAATGAGATGAATTGTGTCCAAGGATGCAAAGCAGACAAGGAAAGTTTAACAAAAATATGCCTCAAGACTTTAATTAAGACTGTTTACCTTAACTAGTAGCATGAGATTGTTAGGGGCAGAATTATTTCTGGTACCTTATTTAATTTCCTGATTCTGAATTGAACAGACAAGGCACATGCAGAGCATTACTCTCAGATTGTAAATCTTGTATTGTTTTGCGAGCACAATCACAAAACCCTAGCATTCTTTGAAGAAGTAAGTTCCATCTAATTTGATAAACTGGAACACACAAGGCAGTAACTTTTGAATACTTTCTAAATGACCTGGCACTTTATTTCATTTGATGTTGAATTTAAAGTAGTGTGATATAGATACTTCTTCCAAATATGTTACGTTGCAAGTTTAGTGTTGCCCCAAAATGGAAACTTTTTTGCAGTGACACAAATCTATACAGTGCAACTTCTATTTTTTTAAAGAAAAAACAAATTTCAAGAATGGATTTCTGCTCACGAGCAAAAATCAATATTGAGAAAGGTATGAGAGTACTACAATAGCAAATTTAATTGCACAATAAATAACATTGTTAAAGGAATTTTGACATCAAAAGCATTTCTGCTGTATACAAACATTGAAGTGATTCATTCTAGAGTAGCAGTTACTAAGCTACATAGAATAGTGTATAAATAAAAGGTCAATTGCCATGGTGTGTATATATATATATATATATATATATATTATATATAAAGGGAGTTGCTCATTTTGAAATATCATCTAGTTTGACAACTATTAATGGAAGGTGATTTGGGGCTTTGAAAAGCTTTGTGCAATACATATGATTGAGTTATGAAGAGGATCTGAGAGAAATAGATCTGTCCTTACTGAGTCTGAGGAGACCAGCTACGATATCAGCTGTGTTTGTAAAAGCAAAGAGGAAATCAATAATGGTGAAAATTCTTCTTGTGAATTTTGGTGAACTGTAAAGCTATAGACTTTGAAATTGAAGCTAAACTTAATGTAAGTAATAATTGCACAACATGTAACAACTAAGTTATAGAATGGAGGTCCTAACTGCAACAACTACAAAGTTTATTCAAACATTAAATTCAGAAGCTCTGAGTGCTTTGTTCTATATTTTTGGCTAACCCTGTCTACTATGACAGTTAGATACTTTTCCTTAGTGTCTCTGGATAGTGTGTATTTACATATACACTATTAGGCTGCTGACTCCACCTAGGAAAATGTTTTTTCACTCTCATCAGTACTGTAATACTTATATCATGGTTAATGAATACATTTCCTTAATGTGTCTCAGCACGTCTTGTTTTCATGCTTATTTCTAGTTTGATCTTTTCTGATTCCTTCTGTCCATGACAGAAGTGCAGAATTAACTACACAATGATCAGTTGCATGAGCCATTATACCCCCCACTCGCCCTCCGAGTTTTTCTCTTACTTGGTTTACAATATACCATGACTTTGTATTATTTTCGTTCTTATTGTTATCATTAACATAGTTGTCAGCATGACCCCTGCAAAGTCTGAATGTCACAGTTTGAGATTATCTGGAACTCTGAGGGATGTTCTAATCTGTTTGATTCCTACATGAGGGTGATACTTCCTACAATCCCTGGAATTATTGTGCTATTGTATACAGTATTGTATTATGGGTATATCTGTCCTACATCCTGTGATATTTGTACTTCTCTCACCTTTTTGGTACGAATAAGATTTATGCTTTTCTGCTTTTCCTGAATATTCCTTCAGGCTTTCAGGTGGCATGGTGGCTCAGTGGCTCAGTGGTTAGCACTGCTGCTTCACAGCGCCAGGGACCCATATTCAATTCCAACCTCTGGTGACTGTCTGTGTGGAGTTTGCACGTTCTTCATGGGTTTCCTCCGGGGGCTCCAGTTTCCTCCCACAATCCAAAGATGTGCAGGTTAGGTGGATTGGTCATGTTCAATTGCTTGTAGTGTCCAGGGATGGATGGGATATTCTTCACAGGGTCAGTATTGGCTGAATGGCCTGCTTCCACAACTGGAGAGATTCTATGATCTAACTACATATGATATTGTTTAATCTGTTCATCTAAGTAATATTGCCTCTGTCTTACTCAAGTTTTCCAACCTGGTTTCAAAGTTGACAGTGCTTTTGCCCACTGTCTAGAGCTCTACCACTTCTGCAGCGTTTTGTTGTGATATTTCTGCATTCCCATAACCTCTCATGACCATGAGAAAAGTATGTTTAGGTTAATATTGCATTTTTGCACTGCTATGTCTGTTTTAAATCTCCTTTCCATTAGTAATTCAGCTGGTAACTTCTCATTATTTAATGGTGGTGTTCTACATCTGAGAAATGCTAATTCTTATTCTGTATTTTATGACCTTAGTGACCTCACAAACTTGTCACTCTTATGGTCTCCATTTCTCCATTTGACTGAGGGTGAAGAGGAGAGCTTGTCACTTGGTTGATACCTGACTCTATAGCAAACTTCCTGAATTCTCCATTCATAAATTTTGATCTGTTGTCCAAAATCAGTTTTAAAGGGAAAGCCATGTGTTTCAGTGCTTTAAACAGCAATATATTTCCAATCTTGACTTGGAAATGTATTGCTGTTCCTTCTGCGTCACTGGGTCAAAATCTTGAAATTTCCTCTCTAATGGCATTGAGAGTCTATCTACAGCACTTAGACTTCAGCGATTCAAGAAAGCATCACACCATCACCTTATCAAGGGCATCTAGGGATGGTCAATAAATGCTGGCCCAGCCAGTGACACCCACATTCCATGGCTGAATTCAAGCAAAAATCACTGGACTTGCTGTGGTTGAATGAAGTCTTTAGACTTACTATGTCTTGAACAGTAATCTACTAGGACTAACTGTATATTCCCTTTTGACTTCGAATACGTTTGTTACCTCTCCCATGACCTTTCTCAAAATTTTGAGGAAATAAATAGCCCTGTTGGTATTTGATTATTTGTTGGCACAGTGTGACATAATGTCATAAGAAGTTATTATTTCATTTGAAATTCCTGGCCAGCAAACTGACTGTTGGGGACTTGCGCTGCATTTTGTGATTTCTATATGTCTCCTATGGAAGTTTTTCAAATCACTTGCCTCATTGAGCGGCCAACCTTTCTGTATTTGTGCATCAAGTATTTTGTACATGACATCTTTTTAACATTTGATTTGTTTTTTGATTTGCTTCCAGGTAGGATTACACAACTTTGTGCACGCCACATTTGATTTTTGAATTGCATGAATTTCTGATTTTACCTACTGCTCCACACCCATCCCCCCCACTTTCGTGGGAGTAAGCCAGCAACTGAAGTAGGATATAATCCCACTTCTTCAGTGGGAGTTACATTTTCTTTGTAAACTTGATCCACCGTTGCACTTGAGAATGCATCAGCCATTACTTATGTCTTGCCTGGAACATAGACTGTTACACAGTTGAACCTTATTAGCCTAAGCCCAAACCTTTTGTGTAAATGCCACCGCAAATAAATCTTTGATCCAAAATATATTATTAATGGCTATGGTCCATTTTGACCAGGAATAAAAGAATGACTAGGGTAGGAATAGGTCCAGTCAAGGATAGTAGTGGAAAGTTGCGTGTGGAGGCTGAAGAGATTGGGGAGACACTGAATGAATACTTTTCGTCAGTATTCAATCAGGAACAGGACATTGTTGTCAATGTGAATACTGAGTCGCA
>NC_057713.1:106954546-106970634 GCF_004010195.1 Chiloscyllium plagiosum | reverse complement strand
CGTATGGCGTCAGTTATTACAAGGGGGCATAGCTTTAAATTAAGGGGGGGTAGGTATAGGACAGATCTTAGGGGTAGGTTCTTTACTCAGCGAGTCGTGAGTTCATGGAATGCCCTGCCAGTAGCAGTGGTGGACTCTCCCTCATTATGGGCATTTAAGCGGGCATTGGATAGGCATATGGAGGATAGTGGGCTAGTGTAGGTTAGGTGGGCTTGCATCGGCGCAACATCGAGGGCCGAAGGGCCTGTACTGCGCTGTATTCTTCTATGTTCTATGTTCTATGACCCAGAATTTCAATCCAACACAGAGTCTCCAAATCTTTCATATTCCTATGTAACAGCTAATGTTTCTCTTCTCAATTGTTGCACACTGTCTGTTCAGATTCTATTTAAGCTCTTTGTGGGCTTTCTTCATTCATCGTTTGGAGGACGGGAAGAATTTCTGGCTGTAATGGCTGCTCCTTTTTTGAGATATTTAAGGTGCTGAAGGTGATTTCCTTGAATTCCAAGCAGCAATTACTGTT
Source organism: Chiloscyllium plagiosum (assembly GCF_004010195.1). Lineage (NCBI taxonomy): Eukaryota > Metazoa > Chordata > Chondrichthyes > Orectolobiformes > Hemiscylliidae > Chiloscyllium > Chiloscyllium plagiosum. The sequence continues at coordinate 106,970,111 of NC_057713.1, read as the reverse complement.
TTATATGCTGTTGCATTGTTTTGGAACTTTGGTAAAAAAAAAATCAAAACAACAGTAGTTTTAAAAGGGAGAAGAACAGACAAAGGAAGCACATAGTGAGGTCAGTGCAGAAAGAGAGAGAAAAAGAAACAGACACCATAGTGAACCTGCACAGTTACTGCCTTTGCTGTTTAAATTCATGTATAGCTAGACATTGGAGTGCGTCTGGAAAAATGAACAAATAGTGAAATTCACAGCTGATCTTGGAGAAACTGTTTGGGTGAAGTTCAAGCACAGAACCAGATAAGTGAATTGTTTTAAGTGTGGCCAACAGAAAGTCTGCAGTAGTGAGTAGAGTGGCTTCTTTCTGGATTATATGTTTTATTGAGCTATGTCTCTTTATTAAACTTAAAATATAAGCCATAACTATTAGTTTAACCTGGGGCAGTGTTTTGTAGAGGAGTAAGGCGGTGTTATTTTCTGGGCCTGTGAAGGAGCAAAAATGGCTTTAGTAGAGTGATATGTGCTTCTTGTCAGATGTAGGAGTTTAAAGGGAATTTAAGGGTCACTGCGGATTATATCTGCAATAAATGCTGTTGGATGCAAATCTTATCAGATTGAATGGATCGGTTGGAGAGACAGTTAGAAGAAATGAGGAATTTACAACAGCAACACTATGTGATGGATGGCAATTATGGGAAGAGGGGAATGTCTCAGATACAGTCACATAGATTGGTTAACTCCAGGAAAGGTAAGAGAGGTAGGCAGCTAGTGCAGGAGCCTTCTGTGGCTACACCCATTTCAAACAAGTTTGCTGTTTTGGAAAAGGTAGGGGGTGATGGATTCTCAGGGGAATGTAGCACGATCAGCCAAGTTTCTGGTATTGAGAATGGCTCTAATGCAACTAGGGGTACGTCGGCTTCCAAGAGATCAATTGTGTTAGGGGATTCCGTAGTCGGAGGTATGACAGATGTTTCTGTGGCCAGCAGCGAAAAAGGAGAATGGTGTGTTGCTTCCCTGGTGCCAGGATCAAGGATGTCTCAGAGAGGGTGCAGAATGTTTTCACTGGGGAGAGGGGCCAGCAGGAGGTCATTGTCCACATTGGAACTAATGACACAGGAAGGAAAATGTTTGAGATTCTGCAGGGAGATTACAGAGAGTTAGGCAGGAATTTAAAAAGGAGGTCATCGAGAGTAGTAATATCTGGATTACTCCCAGTGCTATGAGCTAGTGAGGGCAGGAATAGGAGGATAGAGCAGATGAATGCATGGCTGAGGAGCTGGTGTATGGGAGAAGGATTCACATTTTTGGATCATTGGAATCTCTTTTGGGATAGAAGTGACCTGTACAAGAAGGATGGATTGCACCTAAATCGGAAGGGGACTAATATACTGGCAGGGAAATTTGCTAAGCTGCTCAGGAGGATTTAAACTAGTAAGGTGGGGGGGGGACCCAGGGAGATAGTGAGGAAAGAGATCAATCTGAGACGGGTACAATTGAGAACAGAAGCAAGTCAAACAGTCAGGTCAGGCAGGGACAAGGTAAAACTAATAAATTAAACTGTATTTATTGCAATGCAAGGGGGCTAACAGGGAAGACAGATGACCTCAAGACATGGTTTTGATAAGGGATAGCATTACAACTGTGCTGAGGGAGGATATTCCCGGAAATACATCCAGGGAAGTTATTTGGGTGGAATTGAGAAATAAGAAAAGGATGATCATGTTATTGAGACTGTATTATAGAACCCCTAATCGTCAGAGAGAAATTGAGAAACAAACTTGTAAGGAGATCTCAGCTATGTGTAAGAAAAATAGGATGGTTATGGTAGGGGATTTTAACTTTCCAAACATAGACTGGGACTGCCATAGTGTTAAAGGTTTAGATGGAGAGGAATTTGTTAAGTGTGTACAAGAAAATGTTCGGATTCAGTGTGTGGATGTACCTACTAGAGAAGGTGCAAAACTTGACCTACTCTTGGGAAATAAGGCAGTGCAGGTGACTGAGGTGTCAGTGGAGGAGCACTTTGGGGCCAGCAACCATAATTCTATTGGATTTAAAATAGTGATGGAAAAGAGTAGACCAGATCTAAAAGTTGAAGTTCTAAATTGGAGAAAGGCCAATTTTGACGGTATCAGACAAGACCTTTCAAAAGCTGATTGGGGCAGATGTTCGCAGCTAAAGGGATGGCTGGAAAATGGGAAGCCTTCAGAAATGAGATAACCAGAATCCAGAGAAAGTATATCCCTATTAGAGTGAAAGGAAAGGCTGGTAGGTGTAGGGAATGCTGGATGACTAAAGAAATTGAGGATTTGATTAAGAAAAAAGAAGGAAGCATATGGTCAGGTATAGACAGGATAGATCGAGTGAATCCTTAGAAGAGTATAAAGGAAGTGGGAGTATACTTAAGAGGGAAATCAGGAGGGCAAAAAGGGGATATGAGATAGCATTGGCAAATAAAATTAAGGAAAGTCCAAAGGGTTTTTACAAATACATTAAGGACAAAAGGGTAACTAGGAAGAGAATAGGGCCCCTCAAAGATCAGGAAAGCTGCCTTTGTGTGGAGCCGCAGGAAATAGGGGAGATACTAAACAAGTATTTTGCATCAGTATTTACTGTGGAAAAGGATATGGAAGATATAGAATGTAGGGAAATAGATGGTGACACCTTGCAAAATGTCCATATTACAGAGGAGGAAGTGCTAATGCCTTGAAATGGGTAAAGGTGGATAAATCCCCAGGACCTGATCAGGTATACCCTAGAACTCTATGGGAAGCTAGAGAAGTGATTGCTGGGCCTCTTGCTGAGATATTTGTATCATCGATAGTCACAGGTGAGGTGTCAGAAAACTGGAGGTTGGCTAATGTGGTGCCACTGTTTAAGAAGGGTGGTAAGGACAAGCCAGGGAGCTATAAACCAGTGAGCCTGACATCGGTGGTGGGCAAGTTGTTGGAGAGAATCCTGAGGGACAGAATGTACATGTATTTGGAAAGGCAAGGACTGATTAGGGATAGTCAATGTGGCTTTGAGTGTGGGAAATCATGTCTCACAAACTTGATTGAGCTTTTTGAAGAAGTAACAAAGAGGATTGATGAGGGAAGAGAGGTAGATGTGATCTATGTGGACTTCAGTAAGGCGTTCGACAAGGTTCCCCATTGGAGACTGGTTAGCAAGGTTAGATCTCACGGAATACAAGGAGAACTAGCCATTTGGATGCAGAACTGGCTCAAAGGTAGAAGACAGAGGGTGGTGGTGGAGGATTGCTTTTCAGACTGGACGTCTGCGACCAGTGGAGTGCCACAAGGATCGGTGCTGGGCCCTCTACTTTTTGTCATTTACATAAATGATTTGGATGCGAGCATAAGAAGTACAGTTAGTAAGTTTGCAGATGACACCAAAATTGGAGGTGCAGTGGACAGCGAAGAAGATTATCTCAGATTACAACGGGATCTTGACCAGATGGGCCAATGGGCTGAGAAGTGGCAGATGGAGTTTAATTCAGATAAATGTGAGGTGCTGCATTTTGGGAAAGCAAATCTTAGCAGGACAAATACACTTAATGTAAAGTCCTAGAGAGTGTTGCTGAACAAAGAGACCTTGGAGTGCAGGTTCATAGCTCCTTGAAAGTGGAGTCACAGGTAGATCGGATAGTGAAGAAGGTGTTTGGTATGCTTTCTTTTATTGGTCAGAGTATTGAGTACAGGCATTGGGAGATCATGTTGCGGCTGTACAGGACATTGGTTAGGCCACTGTTGGAATATTGCATGCAATTCTGGTTTCCTTCCTATCGGAATGATGTTGTGAAACTTGAAAAGGTTGGAGGATTTGAGTTAGAGGGAGAGGCTGATCAGTCTGGGGCTGTTTTCCCTGGAGTGTCGGAGGCTGAAGGGTGACCTTATAGAGGTTTACAAAATTATGAGAGGCATGGATAGGGTAAATGGACAAAGTCTTTTCACTGGGGTGGGGGAGTCCAGAACTAGAGGGCATAGGTTTAGGGTGAGAGGGAAAGATATAAAAGAGACCTAATGGGCAACTTTTTCACACACAAGGTGATACGTGTATGGAATGAGCTGCCAGGGGATGTGGTGGAGGCTGGTACAATTGCAACATTTAAAAGGCATTTGGATGGGTATATGAATAGGAAGGGTTTGGAGGGATATGGGCCGGGTGCTGGCAGGTGGGACTAGATTAGGTTGGGAAATTTGGTCGGCATGGACAGGTTGGACTGAAGGGTCTGTTTCCATGCTATGACTCTATGACACTATTTTGAACCTGAACGAAGACTGCTTCCAATTCCATGGATGATGCATCTATGACTACTGCAGTAAGTAACCCTGGGTTAGAGTGAGGCAATACATATGTGGAGAGTAGCTTCTCCTTAATTTTCTAAAAAAACTTCAACTTGTTCCTGACTCAATATCAATGCTAGCCTTTATTCAAACGCTCCCTTGTGGGTTGAGTGAGACTGACTAAATTTGAGATGAAATTTTTCACTTGATTCACTATGTCAAAGAATAGCTCTATATCACTTACATCCTTTGGTGCTGAAAGTTGACTCTTGGCCCTCGTCTCCCTCCAATCCACAACGATACCTTGTTTTTGAGTTATCCCAAATACATAGTTGTTGTTTTGGAGAATTGACATTTCTTGTTTAATGAGACCATTAAGTTTGGAGTGAATGTAGGCCATTCGACCCATTGAATCTTCCCCACCATTCGTGGATAGTATGACAATCCTCAACTCCATTTCTTTGCCTTTTTTGGTGTTCAGAAGGATAAATGGGATCTCACAGAAACCTACAACTTGTAATGGGACTAAGCAGGGTAGATGCAACAAGGATGTTCCTAATGGCAGGGGTTAGAGTCTAAGGATATGGGGTAAACCAATTAAGACTGAGATGAAGAGAAATATCTTCACCCAGAAAGTGGTGAGCTTGCAGAATTCACTATCATAGAAAGCAGTTGAGGCCAAAATATTGTATGATATCAAGAATGAGTTGGATATATCGCTTGGTTAAAGGGATTGAAGGATATTGAGGGTAACAGGAACAGGCTATTGAGTTGGATGATCAACTACGATCATAATGAATGACAGAACAGACTTGAAGAGATGAAGGGTTCAGCTCCTACTCCTATATTCTGTTTCTAAACATGTCGTACATATGCAATCTTAGTTCTTAATTTAGTTTGAAGATTGCTACCAACCCTCAGTAATATTGTACCATTGCGCTACTTGATTGGACCCTACTTTTTATCCTGCTCTCTCTATAATATTCCATCTTTTCCTAATTGTGAATGACGTATTTCCTATGGACTCCAAGCAAACGGGTTTTGTCACTTCTTGTAAAGTAATATAGTACTATTGTTTTAATTTGGCCAATCCACTTAACTTTGGAAATTCTAGTCCAAGTTCTCATCCAGTCTATTGTTGGAGAATTGTCATAACTCCATGTTAGAGACCTAGCCAAATGTGTACATTTCTATTTAAAAATAGTTTTTGATTCTTCCGTAGAGAGTGTCACACAGCCATCATGTCCTTTGTGCCTGAGTGTTGTGATGCATCAACCATGCAAATGAGGTTCTTTATCTCTCTAGACATTGCAGTTTTTGTTCATGCTGATTGGTCTCAAGGAATGCACCCTAAGAGTTTAGTTGTTGTGACTAAATTACTTTTGCACATCACCACCTATAACCTTCGCAAGGTTTTTCCATTCATTTTGCCTTTTTTGGTAATTAAGCACATCCCTGATGAAAACTGTACCAAAGCTCTTCTCCATCTTCTTTGATGTAGTATTCCAATCCAACTTCATGAAATTTTCCACTGGAGTGGGTCTAATCTCTGGGATGAGTGCAAAAATGTCCAATGTGCATCACCTCCAGTTCAGAACTAAGATCACCTCCACTTCTGTCACTGAGCTACAACATTCAGATAATCTTTGGATGTGCACACGCGTGGAGGCTAATGTCCAAATTATTGTCAATGTTTTCATGGAGGCACGTGAGAAAATGGGTCTTGAACTGAAGAAGATAAAAGTTCTCTATCAGTTTGCTGCCATCACGCTACTGTGCTCCCTCCTACCCCCCAAGCTATAAAGGATGGCAAGCCACTGGATAATGTGGATAATGCCATGGGAACACACACACAAGCCAGTAGAAATTTCAAATCCCTTAAATTCATTTCCATTCTTTATTATAGTTGAATCTTGATAGCATCTTAATCAAATCATTCCACACTGTGGGCATGCATCCTCTGTTCAGCACAATGCAATTGGCTGCAAGTGTGAATAAAAGACTAATTACTGGACTAAAATTTCTTGTAACTGCACAATTCCCTGATTAATATCACCATCTTCTTTTTGCAAACATTCCAGGTTGTGTGTAATTTTGAAAAACTTGTTATTCCATTTAGGACAACTCAATCCATAATGGTATTTTGTGTTGCATCCAGAACATCTATCGACAACATTCTGAGCATTTCTTCAGGTTAATTATTAAAGTTATAGTGACGCCAATTCCTGCTGTCTAATGTGATTGATGGAAGTATTTTTATCCTGTATCTTTTCGTATTGACATTTTCGACCTGTATCTGGGTTGTCTTATATTGGCAATACCATTCTTTGTGTGACTATTGAATATTCCATTGAGCCATGAAAGCACCAGGAATGATTCTTTTTCCAAGGAAATGGTTTTAGAGACTTCTGACCTCTTGTCCAGAAGCGTGTATATTTTTTAAAAAATCTATCTCCAGTTAATTGTCAGTTTCTATCCATGTTTGTTGCCTTTACATTGTTGAATTGTGCTCAGGAAATCTCTGAGTTCAGAATCTTTAAAAGAATTATTTTCAATTTTGTATATAGTCTGTTAAATTGTGCTATATATTATTCTCTGATCTTCAACTCTCTAAATTTACCAAAGTGTCACCATGCCTTGTATGTACTTGTAATCATTCCTTCTCTGTTACCCATTCTCTCCCTGAGCTGAAGCTCTCATAACTTTGCACTCTGTTTTATCAATGTTTATAATGTGCTTATCTCTTTGTTCTTTGTGCTGTTTTGTTGCTTTGTGGTGAATCTCAGTAAGTAACGTGAGACTTTGACATCATCTGAGACAACAATAGAGTTTTTCCTCATACCTCCTGCCCATCAGTAAATCTACAGTGTTAACTCATTCTGTTGTGATGAGGATCTTCAATTTAACACCACAAGATACAAATGTTTTTACTTCCACGACCCTTGCTTGGATTCTCCACTTACTTGGTGTTAATTAGGTTAAATGGACACAATTCAAATCTAATTCATGTATGATTCTTTTAAGCTTCTTGTTTGCAAACTGTGGACTGATTCTACAGTATCTGTGATCCTGTGAATTGAATATATTCTCCTGAGTGACTACAATACTGTCTCTGCTTTGATATTATGCAGATAGTTGACTTCAAGCCACCTTGAGTACCAGCCTATGGCCATCTTGTGTGTAACGGAGAATTTAAACCCAAATGCGAGGAGATTAAAATAAATAATTTAGCAGCATGATTGACAGAAGATTAACGTGGGAATTTTTTTTGGTGTCAAGAGCATTCCCCACCTGAGTGACAGTGCATTTATTGACATGAGAATTTATTAAGCCCGAGTATTATTCTGTATAGACCTCAATGACACAATGCATTGTGATCTCCTCCTTCTTGGGCAATTCCTCAAGATCAAGGATGTTTTGCTTCCACATCCATTTGATGAATTCAGAAATGTCTGATAAGTCCATTGTGCCATCTGCAGAATCTGCCATCTGCATGAAGTGGTGGTGCCTGAAGGGTTAGATGGATGGGTTGTTTGAAGATTTGCATGCTTCTTCCGCTGTTCCAATTTTGCCTCTGCACATTCCTAACAAAACCTCTTGATGTGCCCATTATCCTCCCAGATGGACCTTTTCCACTTTGGTCAGTTAAAACATAGCCATGGTTCTTTGACCTTTTTAGAGATGCTTTGAGGACATTCTCAAAGCCTTTCCATTGTCCTTATGGTAGTCTCCTACAGTGACTGAGTTCCAGTGTTCCTGTGCTTCTATTCTATATTATATTGTAGTCCGGCTGTATGCTCATTACATATATTAAAATCCATTCAGTGGCAGAAAGCCACCTCTCAAATCTGATGGCTGCAGGTCAACATATCAAGTTTTGAGTGTTTGTACCTGTTAGGGGCTGTTCATTGTATTGTTTCCAGATTCTCAGGCATACCTGTGACCGTATTACTCTAGAATTAATCATCTGTACCTGTAGTCAATTGATGCCTGATCCTGCTATATTTTTCCTGCATCTGCTGTAATTAACTTAAATTCAGTTTAAATTAGACTAAATTCAGTCAATCGCAGCACAGCCAGATATACCTGTGAAGCTTGCTTGCTAGTCATAACCTTTATGTACTGAGGGCCGATTCGTGCATTCAGTGGAAAGTTAAAAAGGAAAAGCATTCATGGAATCACTAAAGCTCACAGCACAGAGGAAGACCATTCCTGTCATCATGCCAGTGCAGACACTTTGAGACAGTGGATGTGCTTAGTTGTACAATAAACTTTGTCCTTAAACTGCAAGTTCTATATTCATAAGTATTAGTTCAGCTGACGTTTCAAATCATTTCTGGTTGCAATTTAATCAGTTGAAGAATTGATCGTCTCCTGACATTTTCATTTTTGCCTTTCGCATATGACGTCGAATGGGCTGTGGTATAATGTAAATTGCACTGCATCACTAGGGTTTCCTTACTTTTCTCGATGAATTCACACTGCAGCTGGGCCAGCAAATTCTTGAAGACCTCAGGAGGGCATTGCCAGCGCCAGGAAGACCCGACAATGAGATGTCAACTTGATGAATCTACAATACTGGGCTACTTGTGCCAAACAGTGGAAGCAGCAAGTGATAAGCAGGACTAAGTGATGCCAAAACCACTGGATCAAATTAAAGCTGCAAGAACAGCCAGATCCAATCATGAATAATGGCGAACAATTAAACAATTAACTGGAGGATGGGCTTCCTCAAAGATCCTGTCCTTGATATCAGGGGAGTCCAGGGAATAAGTGCAAAATGCAAGCCTGTATCACTTGCATCAAAACTTTCCCCAGCTGAGGTAAGTGGATGATCCATGTAGGCCTCATCCTTTGGTCTCCACAGATGGCGGCCTTCAGCCAATTTGATTCAGTTCACGTGATAGTAAGAAACAGCTGATGGCATTGGATATCGCAAAGGATATGGGCTCTGACAATATTTTGGCAGAACTAGCTGTTCCCTCGCTAAGCTGTTACAGTATAGCTGTAACACTGGCAGTGACTCAAGAATGTGGAAAATTGCCCATGTCTGTCCTGTCCACAAAGATCAGGACAGATCCAACCTGGCCATTTGCAACTCTGTCAGGCTATACTCAATCGTCAACAGAGTCGGGGAAGGTGGTGTTGATTATGATATCAAGTGGCATTTGCTTATTGGTAACAGTTCAGTTTGGCTTCCAGATAGACCACTAGGATGCTCATTAGAACTTTTGTCCAAGCATGAACAACAATGTTATACTCCTGAGGTGAGGTGAAACTGACTATGCTTGAAAGGCTATAATGACTGATTATCATATAATAGGAACAAGCCATCCGGCCTTTCAATAAAATCATGGCTGATCTGGTTTCTGCATAGCTCTAGTTACATTTCAACTCCTTTGCTTATCAAGCACTTAGCTGGTTCTGCTTTGAAAGTATTCAAAGAATCTATTTCAACCATCTTTTGAGGAAGAGGGTCCAAAGATTTGGAACGCTCCGAGAGAAAAGAAATTGCCTTATCTCTGTCTTAAATGGATGGCTCCTCATTTTGAAACAGTGACCTCTAATTTTATATTCTTCCAAAAAAGGAAGCATCATTTTTACATTGATCGTCAGAATCTTATGTTTCAATGAAGTTGCATATTACTCTTCTAAACTCCATCAGATACAAGCCGAGCCTATCTTCCCCTCCTCAAAAGATGACCTGCCCATTCAAGGTATTAAGCTATCAAGCCTTCTCTGAACTGCTCCCAATGTATTTATATTCTTAGATAAGGAGACTAATAACATATAGACAACTCCAGATATGGTCTCTCCAATTCCCTGCATAACTAAAAAATAAACTCCGTACTTTTGGAAATAAAAGCAGAAAGCATTGGAGAAACTCAGCAGGTCTGGCAGCAGCTTTGAAGAGACAAAGTTTAGAGTCCTATAACTCTTCTTTCGAACTTCTCACTACTTTACAATTCAATTCCACTTGTAATAACCGTTAACATTCTATTCAAGCAAGCCCATCAAAATTGGAGTCAAAGAGAATTAGGGGAAAACGCATCACTGGCTGGACTGATAACATTACAAAGGAAGATGGTTGTGGGTATTGGAGGTTGGAATTCCATGGCAAGTAACTTACTCTATTCTACAAAGCTTGTCCACTGTCTGCACGTCACAAATTAAGAGCATGAAGGAATTAGGGGTGCAAAGCAACTTACCAGCACTGTATTGAGTGTTAAGAGATGAACATTAAATGTTGGCCTAGCCAGCGACACCTCCACCCCATCCATAAATTAAAACAAGAATTCTATTGTTTTCTGTTTGCCTTACAAACATTCTGCAATTGCTTCTATTTTTCATCATCATCTACTTTTGTTTTTGCCTTGTGCTGTAGCAGCCGTTTTTGCTTCCCAACCTCATGCAAATTTACAAGTTCTTTTTGTCTCTATCTCCAGTTTGTGTAGTTAGGTTGGGTTGCTGTTTTTATCTGCAGCTTAGATTGTGCTATCTGGTATCTACCCGGTATCTGGTTTTGTCCTTTGATGTTTTATTTTTATTCCTGTGCAATTGCAATGCAATAGACGCATGCCAATATTCATAACAATTCTGTAAACAGATCTTGCATGCTTTATTGATAACCTGTTCTAAGCATTAACTATAGCTTTGGTAATCACTCTACTTTCCAATAATCTGCACACAAGAATAATCAAAGTCTCATATTACATTGCTATTCTCTTCAAATTGACACAGTTTCAAATATAAAAAAACAGAATAAAATATTTATTAGTTCAATTACTTAGAAAAAAATGAAGCATTAAAAGAATCTTCTCGATGTAAAGGGCACAAATTTAAAACCTATAATTTTTAATTAAATGGATAATTACTTTCAATGACTTATGAATAATTATGTAAATCTTAAAACAATAGTGCCTCTGGATGGCCGTAGTCTAACTGAGTGGGCACTGTTCATTGGATGTCCATTCTATGAAACACAAGCCTGTATTGAGGAGCTTCTCTCCTGCAGTCTCAGAATCCAGAGAGGAACAGCAGCTACTACACTCTTTCTTGGGGATTTGAAAATAAAGTCCTGTCTGCAGTAAACAATTTATGGAAGTTGATAGTTAACTGGATGGGTGTGCTGAAGGGAAAGTTTGATTACAGTCTGGGGGTAGGTTTCCAAAGGGAGTTATTGACTGAAAGCCTGAACAATAAAATGTATTATGACAAAACAAACTTTGACACTGGAAAGTTTGTACATATCCTTTCTCTTTCAGTATGCCTTTGTTGGATTACCCTTCCCTAATGATATGGAAGCAGACTTCTTATGTTGAGTAGCTCATGTCTGATGAATACTAGTGATAGTAAAATTAATTTAGCATCATTGTTACATTATCCATCAGAGAAGTCTGTAAGAATCAAATTCCACTTCACTTTATTAAAGATAAATCTATTGTTTAAATTAATCTCTGCTTAGATAATTTACAAAAACATTCAGCATATAGTATAAAAAAGAAGAGTATACAATGGATAAATGCACAGTTGTAGTTTACAGTGATATTGTTGTGTGCTGTGGTACAGGATTTCAGCAGAGGTGATGCTTCTAACAGTGGGTCCCAAGCTTTTCGGTATTGATGTAGACTTCAATGAGACAAACAATCCCATTAATTCAGCTAAATTACTGACTCATGAATATCACATTTACTTGCATTGACTATGGTTATGGCCTTACGAGAGGGGTTTGCAACATAGCGCATACAACAAGCTAAACAAGGATCAAAAGCATGACTGTTTCAAATTCACCACCAAACCTACACCATCTTCGACTGGAAGCACAGACACATTTTCAACATCTGATAAACTTAACTAATTTTAACTATTCATGAACAACAAATCACAGTAGACATGCAAGATCGAGTAAATTGCAATTTACTGGGCTAGTCAAAAGCCTGGCCCTGCTCACTCCCACAGAGCCTTTTGATGTGAATATTTGATCCTGCGCATTCACAAGCAGGTTGCATAAATGTGCGGATTTCTTATCTTCAATGTATGCGTGGTGATGAATGTCAGTGAATATTGCCTTCAATAATAAGACATTGACGCTCCAGAGAAGCACGACCCTAGAGACTCAGGTAAATTGACACACCTTCCTGAAAATGTTCTAGTATACTTCTCACCTTGTTGCAGTAAATCTGTTGAAAAACCCTAGCTTTGGGATCAGCTTTGTTTGTATGGACATACAAGGAACCCTATTAGATTTTGCAATAGAATTCTCATAATGCCCTAGCTAACATTAAATCTCGAATTAGAATCACCAAAGAAGATAAATTGGACACCTACCTCTTAACTCTGGGTGTAGGTTTGCTTACTGAGGTAGAAGGTTTGTTTTCAGACATTTCGTCACCATATTAGTAATCATCTTCAGTGAGCTCCCAAATGAAGCAATGGTGGTGTAGCCAACTTTCTATTTATATGTTTGAGTTTCCTGGGGTTGACTATGTCATTTCCTGTGGTGACATTATTTCCTATGATGATGTAATTTCCTGTTCTTTTTCTCAGGGGGTGGTAAATGGGATCCAAGTCAATGTATTTGTTGTTTGTTCCGGTTGGAATGCCATGCTTCTAGGAACGTTTGTGCGTGTCTCGATTTGACTTGTCCTAGGATGGATGTGTTGTCTCAGTTGATGTGGAGTCCTTCCTCATCCATATGTAAGGAGACTAGTGAGAGTGGGTCATGTCATTTTGTGGCTAGTTGATGTTCATGTAGCCTGCTGGCATGTTTTCTGCCTATTTGTCCAATGTCATGTTTGTTATAGTTCTTGCAAGGTATTTTGTAAACGATATTATTTTTGCTTGTTGTCTGTACAGGGTCTTTCAAGTTCATTAGCTGTTGTTTTAGTGTGTTGGTGGGTTTGTGTGCAACCATGATACCAAGGGGTCTGAGTAGTCTGACAGTCATTTCCGAGGTGTCTTTGATTTAGGGGAGAGTGGCTAGGGTTTCTGGACGTGTTTTGTCTGCTTGTTTGGGTTTGTTGCTGATAAATCAGTGGACTGTGTTCAATGCGTACCCGCTAATTTTGAATACACTGCATAGGTGATTTTCCTCTGCTTTGCATAGTTCCTCTGTGCTACAGCGTGTGGTTGCTCATTGAAATAATGTTCTAATGCAGCTTCATTTGTGAATTTTGGGATGATTGTTCAATATTTGGTCCATATGTGTTGCTTTTCTATAAATGCTGACTTGAAGTTCCCATTGGCTGTTTGCTCTACTGTAACATCTAGGAATCAGGTTTGTTGTTGTTTTCCTTCTCTTTAGTTAATTTTATGCCAGTAAGGGTATTATTGATGGTGTTGATGGTATTGTGGTAGCACACAAACCCACCAACACATTAAAACAACAGCTAATGAATTTGAAAGACCCTGTACAGACAACAAGCAAAACTAATATAGTTTACAAAATACCTTGCAAGAACTGTAACAAACACTATATTGGACAAACAGGCAGAAAAATAGCCAGCAGGGTACATGAACATCAACTAGCCACAAAAAGACATGCCCCACTCTCACAAGTATCCTTACATATGGATGAGGAAGGACACCACTTTGACTAGGACAACACATCCATCCTAGGTCAAGTCAAACCAAGACAATCACAAGAATTCCTGGAAGCATGGCATTCCAACCGGAAATTTATCAACAGACACATTGACTTGGATCCCATTTACCACCCCCTGAGAAAAAGAACAGGAAATGACACCACCATAGGAAATTATGTCACCACAGGAAATGACATTGCCAACCCTAGGAAACTCAAACATATAAATAGAAAGCAGGTTACATCACCAGTGTTTTATTTGGAGGCTCACTGATGATGTTATCTAGTATGGTGACAAAAAGTCTGAAAACGAACGTTCCAACTCAGCAAGCAAACGTATATCCAGGACCTCAACCTGAGCTACAAATCATATCAAAACTCACTAATCTCTTAACTCTCTCTGCAAGGAGTAAATTGCTGTTTTGTTTACCTCCATAAGAACACTGACAGCACCCTTAAAGAGGTCTGTTAGTTGTAAAGTGTTTGGAATGTCTTGGAAGGTGACATGTAAATATGGGATTAATAGCTAGACTACGTTGTCAATGATATCAGATCATACACTGAAACTTGACAGTGGAAGATTCCAGAGATGTCTTGCTTAGGTCTCTTTTGTAAATAGTTAATAATTGTGACTTCATAGTGTGTTTTGAAAGGCTAGCTTTAAGGAGACCATTCTAAGCCCTGTTTGTTGTTGTGAAACAGCTGATCACTAAATATGTATATTAACAATTTTTAACATTATGGTTAGAGCATGCAGAGGAAACCTTATAAAATGATGTAACATTGAAGGAGGCTATTTAGGTTCATCATTCTCACAATTTTGTATCTTTTATTTTAGTTCATTCTTGAACTCATTTTTCAAAATGTTTATATAATTCACTTTTCCTGATAGTTGTTAAGCAATGGCAAAAAATGCCTCAAAGTATTTCATAGATGTATAATCAAAGCAAAGCAACTCAAATCATGTACTCACAGGAGTTCATTAAGAGAAGTGGGCATTTGTCTGCAAATCCAGGTCTTTTTCAATATATAATTTCAGTTGCATCACACTGTAAACTTTTGCTATAAATTCTGTGTCTTACGATCTTTACTCCACAACCACCTGATGAAGGAGCAGCACTCTGAAAACTGGCGCTTCCAAATAAACCTGTTGGACTATAACCTGGTGTTGTGTGATTTTTAACAGTCTGCAAATTTGATGTTGTGCATGTTTGTACATATTCACAATAAATGATTCGCTGTCTCTTCCAGGAAACAAATACCTGCAATCTCACCGAATAAACCATTAGCAACTTGAAGCTTGCAGTGGGTGTGGAGGGCTGTCTCTGAGAACAAAGCAACCATTTCTCGCAATATGATATAGACTGTAGGGAAATAGATGGTGACATCTTGCAAAATGTCCAGATTACAGAGGAGGAAACGGTTAAAGGTGGATAAATACCCAGGACCTTATCAGGTGTATACGAGAACTCTGTGGGAAGCTAGAGAAGTGATTGCTGGGCCTCTTGCTGAGATATTTGTATCATCGATAGTCACAGGTGAGGTGTCAGAAGACTGGAGGTTGGCAAACGTGGTGCCACTGTTTAAGAAGGGTGGTAAGGACAAGCCAGGGAATTATAGACCAGTGAGCCTGACCTCGGTGGTGGGCAAGTTGTTGGAGGGAATCCTGAGGGACAGAATGTACATGTATTTGGAAAGGCAAGGGCTGATTTGG
>NC_057713.1:106902963-106954028 GCF_004010195.1 Chiloscyllium plagiosum | reverse complement strand
GAAAGATGTTGTGAAACTTGAAAGGGTTCAGAAAAGATTTACAAGGATGTTGCCAGGGTTGGAGGATTTGAGCTATAGGGAGAGGCTGAACAGGCTGGGGCTGTTTTCCCTGGAGCGTCAGAGGCTGAGGGATGACCTTATAGAGGTTTACAAAATTATGAGGGGCATGGATAGGATAAATAGGCAAAGTCTTTTCCCTGGAGTTGGGGAGTCCATAACTAGAGGGCATAGGTTTAGGGTGAGAGGGGAAAGATATAAAAGGGACCTAAGAGGCAACTTTTTCACACAGAGCGTGGTATGTGTATGGAATGAGCTGCCAGAGGATGTGGTGGAGGCTGGTATAATTGCAACATTTAAGAGGCATTTGGATGGGTATATGAAAAGGAAGGGTTTGGAGGGATATAGGCTGGGTGCTGGCAGGTGGGACTAGATTGGGTTGGGATATCTGGTCGGTATGGACGGGTTGGACCGAAGGGTCTGTTTCCATGCTGTACATCTCTATGACTCTATGACTCTATTTGCCATATTCTGCCTTGAGTGTATTTTAATTTGGTCTTGAAATGATCAGAGGCTATGTGTTTGTATGTTGCCAGCACTGTTGGTGTGATTACCTTATGTTATCTTGTAATCCAGGGAAGATTACCTTTCTTAAAATTTATAGAATTTCTCACCCAAGTTGGAGGCCATTCAATCCATAATGTTTGTGCCTTTCTTTTACACTTTCCCCATAACTTTCTACATTGTTTGTTGTTGTCAATTAGTACTTCTTACTTACAAGTTACAACAAAGGGCTGTCCTTCTCAACCTTTCCCTTTACCTGAGGCACGATGACTCCCAGGTTAAACCAGCACCAGTTTCTCTCTCTCGCTCTCTGTCTCTCTCTTTCTCTCTCTATCTAGAGAGAGGCTCTATGGTTATCTGAGACTGTGGTGACTTTACCACAGATTCTGTTTCCAGGTATTCGCTCTGCTAACAGACATCCATCTTCAAATAAAACTTTGAACTTCTCCCCTGGTTCTGTTAATTCTTTAGACAGAATTTTCATTTCATTTGTTGACTTCATCTTCATTATTTTCAATTTCACTTTTGTACTTGATCTGGGATTGGTCAGATTTAGTTGGATCAGCACAAACCAGAGGTTTAGCTGTCTCCTGAACCCAGCCTGAATTTGCATTTGGAAAGAGAAAGAAATGGTGTGACGTTACAGGGACGTGAGTAATCGATTGACAAATGAGCATTACATCTTAGGGAAGGGTCTCAACAACTGGAAAGTTATACAGGAAAGAGAAATGTTAAGAATATGGAACAAATGAATAACTTGGTAGTGAAAGGGTTCTGTTCTTAAGCCTGTTTGACAAGCCAATGTTTATGCTAGTCTGAATACAATGCAGGAAAATATAAAATAACCTCTTGCAAGTAAAGGAAATGGTCATATTTTGTATCTTTAAAATTATGAAAAGACATGTATAAATTAGATTCATATGTATGAATGTTTGTAAGTGAGACATCCATAAACATGGGACCTCTGTAATGTCTTTAAGTAAGGTTTAAGTAAGTGAAGAGTAAACAGGAAGTGAGAGAATGACTGACTGACTACCTAGTTCTCAAAGAGAAACAAGTAGGAGTCCACCAAGAACATCCCACTCTCCATCCATTATTCAGTTCTGAATAATGATTAG
Organism: Chiloscyllium plagiosum; assembly: GCF_004010195.1. Lineage (NCBI taxonomy): Eukaryota > Metazoa > Chordata > Chondrichthyes > Orectolobiformes > Hemiscylliidae > Chiloscyllium > Chiloscyllium plagiosum. The sequence goes on along the minus strand of NC_057713.1, from coordinate 106,952,349 downwards.
GCTGATGATTCATCTGGGGATTGCAGGCACAGCCAAATCCATGACACCACATCCCAGCTGAACACTGTCTTTGAGCCTTTTCAGTACCCCATGGTGACAGATGATTCGATGGTGAAGACAGAAGTTTCTGTGACGCAGACGTAAATCCAGAATGATGTGTTGCCTCCCTGATGTCAGGTTCAAGAATACCACTAAGCCTCAGCAGAGCACACTGAGGCAGAGTGCCAGGGTGGGATGGCGTGTTGTGGGGGTGCTGAGGTTGAGGCTGAGGTTGAGATTGTGATCCACATTGTAATCAACAACATAAGTAGAAAATTGGCAAGCAGGACTTTAAAAGTTGTATTCTCCAGATTATTAATAGTGCCACTTATAACTGAGTATAAAGGTGGGAGGATAAGACAGACATAAGCATGAATGGAAATTTGGTGCAGAAAGGAGGGTTTCAAATTTATGGGACATTTTGACCAGTGTCTTAGGGTCCGGGGTCTTTAGAGGCCAGCTTGTTTGGACCTGAACAGAGTGAGACTGTGTTTCTTGTGGGCTGTTTTGCTAGTGATATTGTGAAAGGTTTAAACCAAGAAAGCTGGGACTTGGGGTGTGGGAGCTGGAGATAATCTCAGACAGGAATAACAAGATGCATAGAACAGGGAGAGAGATGGATAGCAGAAGGATTGAGGATAAAGAGTTAATAAGTCAGGCCACAGTACTAGAGAGAAGCAATCAAATCTAAAATTGGGTTAGTGTGCAAGTATGTGGTAAATGGAGTTGCAGGTGCAAGTTGCCGAGATGAAATGTGATGCCATGACTTTAACTGATATCTTGCTCCACCACCACCCTCTATCTTCTACATTTGAGCCAATTCTATATCATAATGGCTAGTTTTCCCTGTATTCCATGAGATCTAACCTTGCTAACCAGTCTCCCATGGGGAACCTCCATTTCCTATAACATCTCCTTCCATCTCCCTCTGCCCCCTCCTTCTGTAACCCCACATTTTCCCCATTTATCCTCCATGGCCCCATATGGTTCCGATAGCCACTCATCCAGTATTCACTAGGGACAGACCTCCAGGGCTATGTGGAGATGAAAGAAAATTAAACTTCTCATAATTCATGGAGGTTTCACTCAAACACACCTGATACTGGGGGGATGGCGAATGTGCTTTAATTCATGAAATGCATTTCAAAAATGTAAACTTCCTTAAATGCTCAATCTATTTTAGAAATAAGCACCTATTTCACTAACCACATCAAAGCCAACTAATTCTTTAATAACCTCCTAAAACCACCAGTCAAAACAACTGTGCAGTTCTCTGCTTTGATAAGTGTTCATGAGCTTTATGAAACTTAACCAAACTTATATAATAGGTTCAGTTATAATAATCAACCTTGGGAAATCTATACAATGCAGTTTCTCGGAATTGCCCAACATTTTAAAAGTCTCCTGCATCATCACAATTTTGGAACCTTGATTGTAAGATTAGTAAAAGCTGAAAATTCAGTAATTGGATATTGGAATTCCATAATAATACTTGGTGCTATGTTTTGGCTTTCGGAAGAAATTGGATGCCACAAGATTATCTGATGTTATTCTAACATGTATGCTGTGATCTGTTAGTTATAATGTCAATAAGTAATGTCAAGATTTCTGACTGCTGTCCTTTCTGTTTCAAACATGACATATAAAGAACAATTTACTAACTTTTGTGATAATGGGCTGTGAAGTAGTTGTGTTGAATTCTTCTACATTTAGAAGCTATGCTATTAAGGCCAAAGTGTGCAGTTTATGAAACAACTTTGTTCATAATGCACAATAAAGAGCTCTTTCATTTGAGCACCTCTCACTGTCCTTTCAAATCATTCATTTAATATGCTACAAGGGGCTAAAAGTGTAGCAGAATTGTTACATTGATATTTTGGCAAACTTTAACTGAGATATAATTTTGCTTTCTGTTGCATTGCATAATGAAGTAAAGTGAAAATCACCAGAATCAGAGACTGGTGAACCTAGCCTGAGGATCACCATGCTTTCGGAGACAAGGTTGAGATGGTAGGGTGATCTCAGTTAGCAAAGTTAAAAATCACACAACACCAGATTATAGTCCAACAGGTTTAATTGGAAGCACACTAGCTGTGTTCTCTGTCTATGCCATGATGTTTAGATTGATTCTAATCTAAAAAGTGAGATAACGAAGTTTTACATAAATTTATGCAGTTTTTGAGCTCAGAGTTCGATATGAATGCATGCAGTTTTTGAGCAAAGTCCAATGCAACCCTTGCAGGATTGCATTCATATCGAACTCTGAGCCAAAAACTGCATGAATTTATGTAAAACTCCGTTATCTCACTTTTTAGATTAGAATCAATCTAAACATCATGGCATAGACAGAGAACACAGGGGGCCAACACCTTCAACATATTGTCTAGCTATCACCATTGTTAACAGCTAACCCGAGAGTGCAATGTTAAAAAAAGGGTTTTGTGATTTACACATGAAAGAAGTGAAACTATCACTGTATTCTAACAGATGATAGGCTTAACAGACAGTAAATTCTTCAATGTATAATTTCAGTTACATCACACTGCAAATTTTTGCTATAAATTCTGTGTTACGATTGAGCCCTCCACAATTACCTGATGAAGGAGCGTCGCTCCGAAAGCTAGTGTGCTTCCAATTAAACCTGTTGGACTATAAACTGGTGTTGTGTGATTTTTAACTTTGTACACCTCAGTACAACACCGGCATCTCCAAATCAGTTAGCAAAGGAACTGAACTGCTGGTGGCATCACTCTGCATCACTAGCTCGCCGTCTGGTCAATTGCACTGAGCAGCTGGTGTAACTTTACCGATGGGAGACATGTTTTCTGCTGCAATTGAGACTTTTTTCTGTTTGGGCGTGATAGATAGGGAATTTATTGGGATTAATCCAAATTAAACTGCTGAGTTATGCCTCTTATTTTGCTGTTAAATTTAGTGGAATGCATCAAGACTTATTGTAATCACTAAGCATTTGAAAGTTAATGGCAGACATATTTAAATTATTTCCATAGGATGCAATGACCTATTGAAATTTATGGGGTCCGAAAAAGCTGAAAAAATAACAGTGTCTTCTCTTAAAAAATATTTTAAATATAATTTCATGTAAACATTACAACCTGGATACCAACTCAGCAGAATTGTGTTGTTTAGCTTGGGGCAGTATGGAAAACTCTTTGAATGTTTGTAGGAGATCCAGAACATTTTAATTCCTGGAACTCATCTGCCTGAATCTATTGGGAAGTGCTATAATGGCCATTTGGTAATTTGGTGACAGGGGCTGCTTTGGAAACCTTGAATTCTTAAAATCGTAAAATTATGGATGGCAGGTTGAAGGGCATCATGTTCATGGGGCAGGAGGGAAACCCAAGGTTGAATATTGGGCATGGAGTCCCAGGCACAACGGGGTACCAAAATAATCAACTGATTTGTGGGCCTGTCCCTGGTTCTGGATCCATTTGCTGAGAGGTTTTATTGGCAAATTGAGTATTGGTGAAACTGCAGTTCTTCATTAAAATTCCTTTGGGGTCAAAATTGCATTATTGGATTCCAATAGTTTAAATAATGCCTTTTGGTTACGTCAGCCATTTCAGAAAAGAAGAAAATTAAAGAATGCAGTAAGTGACATGATTGGCAGGAATACATATTTTACCACTGCCATGTCTGTCATCAGCCAGGATTCACCCTGGGAGGTATTTAACTAGGGGCCAGAATGAGGATTTATGATAACCAATGTTGTTTGCATTCCACAGAGAAGATATAATTGTGCTCTTATTTTATCTAGAAATTTTGAAACAAATGTTGTACTTTCAGAAGCGCAATCTTTTATTTTCTGTTTGAATATCACATCATCCAAGCTGCTCAAATGTTTATGTCCTGTTTCTTATTATCAGAAAGTAGATATTAATTAATCTAAAAGATTTGAGTCATTATTTGGAAAACTTGATAGATTAATGGGGAAATATAAATTCATACTTTAATATAATTTGGGATTAATCTAATTGCAATGAAATATGGTTTGTATTTACATTCATTCTTACTGAGCAGCATCAAACTCTGAAAACTGTGCTTTAGGAATAAGTTATAGTGTAAGTCTGGAAGTTCTTAATTTTGGACCAAGTTATCTTAAATAGCACTAATCTAGATTGTTACATTAGTATATTATATTTGTTGTAAATTACAGAATCTACTGCTTATCCAGAGGGTGCAAAGTTTTGTAAAACACAAAATGAACCCATTAGAGTTTTGTTTAAATGCACAACGAGGCAGCCTAGAGATAGCTAGGACTGTTCCACTTCAGTGCTTCAATGTGATTGGTTAACAGTAGTCAAATGGTTGATTGTCAGAATATGTTTCAGAACAGGTGCTAGTGCTGCATTGCACTTGGTATCTGGCATAACCTCGCGTCGCCAGTTTGGCATGGTCCACACTATTATATCAGGAAGGATCTGTATCTCTGTTAGTTTCTGAACTTCTATGTATTTGTCTATGAGGTGAGTGATGTTTGCTGTTATCTATGTTTATATTTAATTAGGAGCAGAGGAATTGGACAGGGAGTCATGTTTATTGAGATTAATGCAAATGTTTTTAAGGGAGTATAATCCTTAGTAGAGCCCCATGTTGTCATCTTGGAAGTCTGATCTCTAGAAATGTTCAGTAACAGTATCCAAGATCAGTGGCTTGGAAAGAGCAGATGTGGATATCTGTGTACCAGCAAGATCACTGCCAGTAGCGTGTAGATTGTTTCATATGTGTGTACTGTAGCTGATCTGTTAAAGAAGTTGAAAGATTCAATGGTGAATATACTCCAAAAATGAACCAAAATGTCTAAGTTCACCATATGTAATTTTGACTGTTCTTTTCAAATATTTAGAGGGATTTCTTTTTCAGTTTTGTTGAGTGTTATAATTCCTTCAAACTTAGTTCCAGGAAGTGGTGTGTCAGGTTAATATAGATCAGATCAACTCTTTCTCTAACTTCGTTTTTTAAGTATGTGAAACAAATAAATACTGGTATCCCTCAACGCATGTCAGTGAAATCAGTGGGTGATTTTGCTCAGAAGTACTGTTGATGACAATTATTGCCCTAGATATCTTTATCTTGGTAGTGTAGTACTTCATGTATTTTGTTTAGAAAGTTATTGGTTTGGTAGCATTGACCTTGTTATATAAGTATATTCCTGAATTTTAACATCACACTGCATGTCAGCATTCAGTTCATTCCTGTGTTGTGTAACATTCTTTTAGTTCTTGGATTCTAATGTATATATAGTGGTTTAAAGTGTTCGCCTGCTTTGATTTAGATTCAGACTTCCTTTGACTATAGATTGTTTGATGTGTTCTAGTTACATTTGAAGTCCAAAAATATAAGATGTACTAAGTGCGTACATTTATTTCCACCTCAGTTTCTTTGTTCACTCGAGTTTGTTCAGGGCTCTAATAAATGCAGTGAGGCATTCTTATTTTGTGCATGTATTTACTGGTTGGTTCTCCTTTGAAGGATAAGAAAAAGTTTTTGGCCAGCAATTTTTAATGGTTTGGGGTCTGCTGATACCATGTTATTAATGCAAACAATTTGTATGTGTGAAGTTTCACAGATAAGCTTGAAACAAATGTATTTTTGCAGGTTGGAGTGCAGAAACAAGTTTTCAGCCCAATACATTTACATTTAAGAGCAATCCTGTGAAAATCTAATTAGCACAGACATTGTTAATTCTAACACTTAACACTATCAGAACTATTCTTTTTCATGCCTTTAATTTCTTGAGCAGAAGTACTGAATGCAATGGGTTGAAGTCCCCTTCTGTACTGTGATAATTCTATAGTTCTGTAAGAAAACATTTTTCAATTTTGAAAACAAATTCATTATTTGCACACAATATGGAATCATGATAGTTATACAATGAAAAGTTAATTGAAATACCACATTTACCAGGAGAAGTCATCTGAATGTGCTTCACATAAACATTATAAAACAGAATATGACACCCAGCCAACTGGAGATAATAGAGCAAATATTCAGATTCTTAGTCAAAGATGTAGATTCTAAGCAACATTTTAAAGGAGGAAAGAGGAGTAAATGATTGTCATAGTCATACTCATAGACATTGATGGGTTTTGGGATGGAATTCCCAAGTTTGGGATTTAGGCTACTAGATGCTGCTCTGGCAGAGAAATTGAAATCCAGGTATAAGAGAGGAGGATTACAGCAGCTCAGATATCTGGAAGAGATTGTAGAGTTAGGAAGGGGAAAGCCATGGAGGGGCTTGTGAATGTTGTGTGAATTTTAAAGTTGAGGTGTTGTTTAATCATGAGTCAGTGTAGGCCAGCAAGATGAGGGGTGATGGGTAAATAGCAACTGTGTGTTAGTTATTGGTAAATGGAGTGTATTATTTCTTTGTTAAGATACCTTGTTTTACTCCTGGTTTAGCAACACATAAGGTTGAATTTTCTCATCTCTGATGTGGCATGTATAATAGTGAGAATTTTAAAATATCAGATTCTCGATATCAAGAAAACCTTTTACTGGTTTCCTCTCAACTGTAAATTATGACTTCAGAATCACATTATTGAGTGGCAACTATTTATTTCCACATATTTGTATTTCATTAAAGGTCCCGACTCATCTTAGTTATATGTCACTTCCAATTCCTCTCTCCTCCACTGAGAAACTAGACCTGTAATTCTTGCCCTGTAAACCCGGCTGGTACCTGGTGGCTGCAGTTTGCTGAATGTTTGTCTTGACCACCATGCAACTGCTGCTTCACACAATGTCTCTGCACACTCCTTGGCCTCTCTCCTCTGCAACCCTTTGTTTGTGCAAGTCAGCATTGGCAAAACACAGCCTCATCACACCATCCTGTGTGCTCTCAGAACCCAAAGGCCATTTTAAGCCTCCAGCTCTTTAAGTTTGAGCTCTAGGATATCAATGATTTGCATGCTTCTGTCCGATTACTTGTGCACAGGGACAGATGTGCTTCTTGTGTATCTACACAAGATGGTTTTGTGCTCACAGTGGCTCTCAGTTTGCTTTCTTCATGCTCACTCATTTTGGCACTCACTTTGACACTTCCAGATTTTGTATATTTCACATTGCATTTTGAATGGTTCTCAAGGACTTTTGGTGTTGACTTGTGGGCTGACAGCCTCTGGATGTCTTGCATTGACTTCTTAGCACACAGGGTTTTCAGGCCACCAGCTTCTGTGGCTTCCATCACTTCTCAGTGGAGAGGGGGAGATGCAGGCAGCCTCTGACCGTGGGACCAACTGATCAGTCAATCAACCAGTCAGGTAAGAGGTAGATATTTTGCTATATAGCACCTTGCTACGTTAACATCATACCAACAGCCAGTGCAGCATTACACCCAGCAAACACATCACATGTGCTTCAAGCAACTGGCCATGAGTGAAAGACAAATGGTAGCAGTCCTTAGTGGTGTGAAGGAGGAACTGTAGTCAGTCAGAAGTTACTGCCGCAGTCACTCATTCATTTGTCCCATTCTAGTCTAGGGGATTGGCAATGGTCAGTCAGGCAGCCTGTCCAGCCAGAATCTTGGGATCCATAGCACCGCAAAGTGAAGCCTGGGCCATGGTCAGTCCTGCAGGTTAGGCAAAGGAATTTGGGAGGTTGAGCTCTATGAGTTTGGTTGCTGTGGAGATATCAGTCTCAGGAGTGGGTGTCGTTATTGCGATCCATCCTATCAAATCAGCCCAGAGGATGAGCTATGGTTAGCCTGTGGACTTGGTCAACTCCATCTGAAATGATCTTCAGAGTATTGGTTGTTTGATAGAATGATGACAGAGATGGGAGACATTTATCGGTAGGAGTAGGGTGAGATATTGTAGGCTGGGACTGGAAGCTCTGGAAAAGTGAGGGGAGGGTGTTTCACAGAGATCACAGTAATTCTGGTTTTGACATGGAGAGTGTACAAGGCCAACAAGGGTATACGAATTTCCAAAGGCATAGGTTGTGGGGATAAGCTAACAGCTATGTTAAGGAAATTGACGAAAATGGGGAGGGGGAGGCTGAAAGATTATAGGGGCCTCAAAGACAGCAACATACAAGGGAACATGAGGGACTGATATTTGCGCATCGCAGGCACACAGTCTGTAACTTGCTCACACTGAAAGAAAGCTGGAACCTTGCCATATTAGATTGAAAAATTTCATAAAATGGCTAACAACATGGAAGGAGTAAGTTACTGTATATTTTTCTTCCAGGCAGATTAAAACTCTTGGAATTGAAGGCCCTATCAAGGGCAATTGCAGTAATATATCTCCATAATAGCAATGCTACCCATTCAGCTTCAATTTTAATTTCATCAGCAGTCAGTCATTATACACGAATGTGGGTTAAAAATTATAAACACGACCATGATATTGTGCACATTTAAAAGCAAAATGCGGCGGATACAGGAAACCTGAAACAAACACCGAGAATGCTGACTATTTCAACATGTCTAGCAGCATCTGTGGAGAGGCAAACAGTCAACATTTGTGTCCAGTATGACTCTTTAGGATATTCAAGTTGAAGACAGTGTCTCAGTCGAGGAGTCCTTCAAAACTTTCTCTCCAGCGAGAACTCCCTGTCTTTTGAGTTCTTCTTCATTTCACTCTTCACTCGGTCTTCATTCTGGAAAAAGAAGACGTGGGAAGGAATTCAGGAAAAGGGACTGAGGAACTTGTACAGTTTGACATAGGAAATGGGAGGCTCGGAATGGCTTAAAAACAGACAAATCGCCTGGCCCAGATGAATTGCATCCTAGGCTACTGTGAGAAACATGGTAGCCAATTGCAGGGGCTCGGATACAAAGTTTTAATTCTTCTCTGGCCACGGGAGAAGTGCCAGAGACCTGGAGGATGGCTAACATGTTTCCACTTTTCGGGAAGGGTGCTGGAGATGAACCACAAATTATAGACCAGCGAGTTTTGAGATAATGGTAGGGAAACTGTTGGAGAAGATTCTGATGGAAAGAATCAATATCTGCTTGGAAAGGCATGGGTTAATTAGGACTGTAAGCATGGCTTTGTCAGAGGGAGGTCATGCTCAAAAAATATTTTAGAATTTTTCAAAAATGTGATCAAGTGTGTAGTTGAGGAAAATTCAGTTGTTACATCAATTTTAACAAAGCTTTTGACAAGTCACACATGGGAGATTGATTGAGAAGGTTAAAGCACATAGAATTCAGGGAAACCAGGTGAGATCAGAAATTGGCTGAAGTAATAAGAGACAAAGAGTTGCGATGGAAGACGATTTGAGTGACTGGAGGTCAGTGTCCAGTGGTGTAACCACAAGCATCAGTACTGGGACCTGTATTGTTTGTCACATAAATAAATAATGTAGATGAAAATACAGGGGGTTAAGCAAGTTTGCAAATGAAGCCAAGCATGGTAGGGTGGTTAATTGTGAAGAAAATGGCTGTAAGTTACAAGCTTCAAGATATAAGTGTGTTGGTCAGGCGAGCTGAGCAATGGCAAATGACACTTAACTCTGATAAGTGCGAGCTAATGCACTTTGGAAAAATAAATAAGATAACAGAGTATTTAATGAATGGCAGGACACAGGGTAGCTCAGACGAACTGTGGGATCATGGGGTAATTATTCATAGATCCCTAAATTCAGCACAGCACATGAATCGGGTTTTAAAAAGACATAAGGGACACTAATTTTTATCAGTTGTGACATAGAGTACAAAAGCAAGGAGGAAATGTTGGAGTTGTACAGAATATTGGTTAGACCACAGCTGGTGTATTGTGTGCAGTTCTGGTCTCTTCACTACAGGAAGGATATGATAGCACGAGAGGAGGTACAGAGGAGGTTCATCAGGATGTTGTCTGGCATGGAGCAATTGGGCTATAAGGACAGACTAGATAAGCTTGGATTGTTTTCTTTAAAGAAGAGAAGGCTGAAGTGGGACAAGATTGAGGTGTATAAGATTGAGAGGTATGGGGGGGCGGGTGAGTCGGTAGCAGCTGTACCCCTTGGTTGAGGAGTCAATCATGAGGGGCATAGTATTAGGGTAAGAAGCAGGAGATTCAGAGGGAATTTGAGAAATCAGAGGATGGTGGCTATCTGGAGTGGGAAGTTAGTAAGGTCAGAAAACTTACAACCTTTAAAAAGTATTTGAATGAGCATTGCCTCTAGTGGTAGCTATTGTTGGCGCAGACTTGATGGACAAAAGACCTTTTCTGCAACCTATGACTCTGACTTCCTGTTTGACTCAGTCAGACTCGTACATAGAATCCGGTCAGTGTGGAAGCAGGCCATTTGGCCCAACAAATGCTTACCAATTCTCCAGAGAGTAAGAGTAACTCATTGCTTAATATGCCCCCTAACCTACACATCCCTGTACACTATGGGCAATTTAGCATGGCCAATCCACCTAACCTGCACATTGTTGGATTGTGGGAGGAAGTCCACGCAGTCACAGGAGAATGTGCAAACTCCACACAGAGAGTCGCCTGAGACTGGAATCAAACTCAGGTACCTGGTGCTGTGAGGTAGCAGTGCTAACCACTGAGCCACCATACCGCTTGTGCCTTCTTTGGCCATGTCAAAGAAACCTTGGATGTTATTGGTGTGCGCATGGTGCGTGATGTCCTGAGCTCTTTCTAACCACTGTTTCGTCTTAATGTTTTACTGTCTTCAGGCACCTATGGAGCTGCTTTTTTCTTGAGCCATGCTGTATATTCCAGTCAATTAAAGCTTGACACTTATCCTCAATTAGTTTCTGTAATTCTTGGGGGTCATTTTCATCAGTTTAGTTATCATTATTCTTGGTAGAGGGACCAAGGAATAAAGACAGCCAGCTTTATCATTTAAGTCTCAAATTGCTCAGAACAAATTTTCCTAAATTCTGATTAGCCTTCCCATTAAAATATTAACAATATCTTGCACAAAACCAAGTTGTCATACTTTCAGTGTTTTATGTTTTTATTTAAGATTTCCAATATGTGCTGTAATTTGATTTTGTCTTGAAGAAAACTGAAATCTTGCTTTCTCCATTAGTCAATTCAAATGTTTCCCTACAATTTTGAATTCTTATTTTGAAATGTAACATTTTACTGTAAGTATATTCAAGGAATGTTTTCATACAAAAAGTTTTAATTGGCAACTTATTCTGCAACAGGGCTGTCAAAGAAAATAAATTGCCAGAGTAAAATGTTGCATTTCCATTCTTATTAAGTGCTACATGCGTAATTAGGTTGTCAGTATATTATCAATGAGTTGACACACATTTGTTACATTTGTGAAGTGTTTCTTTCTTCCACATACGAGGTGTTCGTTATGTGCATCTGCACATTTTCCGCAAAAAAGAATCAGGCATATTCTGGGTATGGATATCTGAAATATAGCTCCATAATTACAGAAAGGAGGTGATGACTATTGCAATTGTCCTCCCATTGGAATGACAAATGTTTTATGTTCCTTCCCTTCCATTATGAACTGTGGTGTCTTTTTGTTTAACTAGCTAAATATGATCTGAAACATTTGCTTCCTTTGAATAAATTCAACCATCTGATTGCAAGATGCTGTTATTCAGCATTCTTACTTTGATAATATTGTTGAGTTGTTTCTTTTTTCTGTTTGTTGGTTCCCATTTAGTTAACATAATTGTTGCCTATGTAGTTCTCTTCTCTACAATATTGGTTTTTGGATTAATTAAAATTCTTGGGTGATCTTTACAAGCTAGATTTTTTACACTTGGCTGCTCTACACTGTCTAATCTTACACATAGTCAAAAAGTGTGGCGCTGGAAAAGCACAACATATCAAGCAGCATCCAAGGAGCAGGGGAGTTGTAATTTCAGGTTGGAAACTTTTATCAGTCCCAATGAAAGGTTCTGACCTGAAACATCAACTCCCTTTCTCTCCTGATGCTGCTTGACCTGCTGTGCTTTTTCCAGCTCAACTCTTCATCCATTCTGATTCTCTAGTGTCCGCAGTTATATCTCCAAGCTGGTCTCAGACCATACTTTTAAAAAAGTATTTTAAAAACCCATCTGGCTCACTAATATCTTGTTAAGGAATGAAATCTGCTGTCCTTTTTGGATCTGACCTCTATGTGACTCAAGTTCCATAGCAATGTTGTTGATTTTTAACTGCCCAGAAATCCATTCAGTTCAAAAGTGATTATGAATGAGAAATGAATTCTGGAATTGATAGTGTTGTCCATATCCCCTCAAATAATACAAAAAACTCACAACGAATTGGTGAGGTCATCTCTGAAATAGCCATGATTTGGAGATACTAGTGTTGGACTGAGGTGACCAAAGTTAAAAATCACACAACACCAGGTTATATTCCAACTGGTTTAATTGGAAGCACTAGGCCTTCCTAGTGGAGAACCTGGTGTTGTGTGATTTTTAACTTTGTACACCCCTGAAGTACTATGTATAGTTGTTGCTTCCTTAGCTAAAGTTTGACATATTTTCCCTGAATTGAGTGCAATGAAAGTTCACGAGACTGATTTTGTGGGTGAGAAAATTAACCTCTGAGGAGATATTGAATAATCTGGGCCATGTTCCTTATCATTTGTAAGAATGACAGCTGATGTATCATCACTAACACATATATTATTCTTAAGGGGTTTGATAGCAGAGATCCTGAGAAAGTGTTTCCTTTGGCTGGAGAATCAAGAACACTGGGTCACAGTCTCAGATTAAGGTGTCGACCATATGTGATGAGGAATTTCTTCACTGAAGAGGTTGCAAATCTTCAGAATTCTCTACTCTGAAGAGCAGTAGAAGCCCAGTCATTGAGTACATTCAAGACAGAAGTCGATAGCCTTTGGATAATTGAGGGAATTATGAGGATGTAGAGAAAGTGCAAGAAAGTGAGTTGAGATAGGTCACCCAGAATTCTATTAAATGACAGAATAGTCCACATGATCATATGGGCTTCTCCTGTTCATATTTTTTGAGTTGAGTTGATTGGCTATAGGAAGTTCTGCCTTGTGTAATGAGATATATTTTGTGTTTGCTTAGATGTTAATGCAGTTTGTACTGAATATGATTGTTGAGGAAAAGTAGATTTCTAGTGTTTTAATAATTTTTGTAGAAAAAAAAGCTAGAAATAATCAAGAGGATTAGCAAATTAAGCAAATTAGTTTCTTCTTCAAAGTGGCTTTAATCTGTAATAAGAGCCACTTGAAACATTTTTTTTGTTTGTCTAAATTGGACCTTGGGAACTAGCTATTGCTGCTATTGTTTTTGTTTCTTTCTCTCTATAACCTGCAAGCAGATTTCTGGATCTGGTTTTACTTCAGGATATGGAAGATGAAATTTTTTTGATCTACATGTCTGTTGTTGGGATACATAAATTGATTATTCCAGTTTAATTACAGAGGCTTTGGTCAAAGTTACCGAAATCACTTGATGCAAATGAAAAGTCCAACATTAAAGTCAGTTTGAAATGGTTATTTTGAACATTACATGAATAACTTCATTGAAATTCTTGACAGTTTGACCATTCTACATTTTTTACGCATGTATAAGAAGAGGCAGGATGAGTTATTTTGGGAAAGGGTCAAATCAGGTGCTGAATGGGTTTTAGCACACAATTTTCATCTTAATTGCAGATTGCTATAATTCAAAGTTGACTGGAGCTGCTAAAACAAATACATGGAGGTTTGTCGCTCCAGCACAGATATAAAGCAATTTTCTAGAGCTGTTTATGCAGGCTTCATGCATTTTCTTTGACTGAGGTGTGGAGAATGTTGATTGACACATAATGGCAAGTCAGAGGATAGATCAAGAATGCATGGAGGGGGCTGCACAGATTCTCTGACATGTTACGGAGGACTTGATGGAGAAGGCCCAGTACAGGAGCTATGTCCTGTATCGTTATGGGGAAGAGGTCCCTGTCTCTCCCTATCACAGCAGCTTGGTGTCCCACTCACATTTCTCTGGAGACCCAAAGGTCCCTTTGCAAGATGCCAATAAACAACATTACCTTGTTGTTCCATTAAAATAATGCATTAAACCGCTTTCTTTCTGGTCACAACCACAGAATATTTTGGATAAATATTGAGTGTTCTTGGATGCTTAAAGGAATTGCACCCAAAAATGTCTCAAAAGAACATCGATCATAATAGAGCAATCTTCAGTGTCCTGGCTTACATTTGTCCCTCAATGAACATCATTAAAAACCCAGATTATTTGGTCACTATGACATTGTTCTTGATCAATGTTTGCAATGCTACTACTTTCTTGTATTGTAACAATGACTACTTTTCAGAAACATTTCATTGGCAGGAAAATAATGCCTGGGGGGAGTAATTAAAAACACAAATCAAAAAAGTAATTTTATCTTGCACTTGGGATACAGTGGTATTTCTGCTCAACGTACCATTTTGGGTTATAGACTCCTTAGTTCCTGAAGTTACCCCATTGACTCATACATATGAGTGCATCATATATTAAGAGAGCTTTATCATACTTCCGCACGAAGATACTTTTTCTTATGATAGCTTTTTTTTAAAAGCCTAACCCTGACCCTGGAGTCTTTTGAAGATGTATTCTTTGCAGCCTTCTATTTCACATTGAAATGTTGTACCTTAATGCCTTCATCAAAAAGACATACAGTTCTATGAGCACTCATGATATTTCTACTATCGCTGATTTGTCAAGCTGTAGAAGCAGAGATTTCCTTCAAGTAAATACAAAAAGGACAAAGGCTTGCCTCTCATCACAAATATTATTTCCTGGTCACCAGTTCCATCCTTCTCCCTGCAATTGATTCAGAGAACATGCAACTTCAGTGTTTTGTGTGACATTGAAATGAGCTTTTGTCCACATATCCACTTTGTCATCTGGACTACATATTTGTACATTACAATGTCTGACTCCAACTTATAGTCATGCTTTCAGCTGTCTTAGTCATAATCTTTGTAATTCCCTCCAGAAACTTCACCACATTTCTAACTCATCTCTATTTTAAATGCTCCTTAAAAGCACCTCTTTCAGGCTTTTAGTAATCTCTCCTGTTTTACTCATTGGATTTGGATATCATTTATTGGCCATCTCTCACCTTCCATGAGAAGGTGCTAGTGAGTCATCTGCTAGAACTGCTGCTGAGTGAGGAGTTCCAAGATAGTGATCAAGCAATGATAAGCAAAGGTAATGGAAGAAGCTTGGAACAGTTTGCTATGTTAAAGGCACTATATCAATGCACTTGGTTGTTAATGTGTCCAGAGAATGTGTTTGAGTCAGAATAATTAGAGTCAGAATTGACCAACAGAATTACTCAGTTCACTGCAGAACTGTAGCTGTGCCATTATCAGTAAACTCCCAAAGGGAACTTGGAACCCTGGAGAAAAAGACTTCATGGCTGATCATGCCATTTATCCAGATTTTGTATTGGAGTTCTTTTCTTATAAGAATGTTTGTGCAAGTACAGTTACATTAGATCTTTAGTTTCGCTTCTCCAAAATGAGTCAACTTTTCTACTTTCAAAGCTTAAAAACTGTCAGTGAATATATGGTATTATGTATTGTCTGAATAGCAGTGAAATTTAATGCATACTGCAACTGTTTAACAATTGTTCCACCTTCACTAGCTTTCAGCAGGGATTTGTACAAGTCAATGAATTTTGAATCTGACTTTTTATCATATGGCCCTAAAGATATTTTGGCCTTGTTGAATTTCTTACGATATTATGTGATCACCTTGTTGTTTGTAAATAAGATGCTGATTGTGTTTATTTTGGAAACTCTAAATTCTGTAATGCACCATTGTAATAAAAATCTACTTTACTATTTATTAATTCAACTTTGCATTGTACAATGACTCCCATTCAAACCACTGTATTGTATTGTAGCTATTGTAACCTTGGTTCAATGATTCTTGATGTTTGGTATTGTTTCAAGGAGAATTGTGGATGGGAGCAGCATGTAAGGATTCAAATGATTCATGATAGTGACTCCAATGAGTAAATAAGACATTTGGCCTCTGAAGACATCAAACAAATAACTTCAAATGTGTGTGGGTACTGGTTCCTCACAGGAAGATTCACTAGTGCTGTTGAGGAGAGGGATGGAAATCAGACAGGGAGCTCATATTAGAGGGGAGCAGAACTGGTGAAATGAAGTAGAAAAGTTGTAAGTGAAAATAGAAGACAAGCAAGCATTAAATAGAACAATAATATGTAATAATATTTAAAAAGGGGGATGTGATGGCCTAATAGTATTATCACTGGATTGTTTACCCAGAAAAGGTTCTGGGGACTCGGGTTTGAATCGCTCTCTGGCAGATGGTAGAATTTGAATTCAATAACTACCTGGAATTAAGAGTCGAATGATACCCATGAATCCATCGATTGTCAGGAAAAAGCCATCTAGTTCACTAATGTCCTTTAGGGAAGGAAACTGCTGATCTTACCTGATCTGGTCTGCGTGTGACTCCAGACCCACAGCAAAGTGGTTGACTCTTAATTGCCTTTTGGGCAATTAGGGATAGGCAATAAATGCTATCTGGCCAGTGATGCCCTCATCCTGTGAATTAATAAATAAAGTAATTTAAGCATTAAAGGCATTCTACCTGAATGCATGTCATATATGCAGAAATTCAGATAAATGGACACTTAATTGTTATTACAGAGATGCAGCCACAGAATGACCAAGCTTGAATACTGAATATTCAAGAACTTTTAACATTTAAGAAGGATAGGCAAAAAGGAATAGATCATATTGTAGCACTCCTAACAAGCAAATGGGTCAGTATGTTGGTAAGAGAGGATCTTAGTCTGAATGTTTAAGATTTGGAGTCTATTTGGGTGGAGCTAAAGAAAAGGAACAACAAGCATTGGTGGGAGGTTTTTTTTATAAGTCACCAAACTGTGGTGGTACTGCTGGGCATGGTATATATATCAGGAAATTAAAAATGTGTAGAATAGTTGCAACAGTAATAATGGGTGACTTCAATTTACGCACAGACCTGGTTCGTCAAAGTAGCGCTAATGCTGTGGAGGAAGAATTCCTGGAATGTATACAAAATGGGTGACTGGATCAGTACATTGAAGAACTAACTAGGGACTGGGCTAATTTGAATTTAGAGTTATTGAAGAGAATATAATTAATAATCTTGATGTAAAGGACCCGAGTGAAAGAAGTGACCAATAAAGATGGATTCTCCATTATGTTTGAATGCAATGTATTTCATTTTAAAAGTATGCTCGTAATTCTAAAATAAAAAAGGTGTAATTGGCAAGTTGGCTATGATTTATTTGCAAAATGCACTAGAATAATTGACAATAAAGAGGCAACAATTAGTAGTTAAATAAATTTTGCTTGGCCTACAGCAGATATACATTCCTATAAGGCACAAACATCTGAAAGGAAAGGTGCATCAATCATGTTAATTAAAGAAGTTAAAGATAGCATTAGATCAAAGGAAGTAGCTCATAAGGATGTCAAAAGGATTGGGAGTAATTTAGAACAAGCAAAGTTGGACCAAGAAACTGATTGATTGAGAAAAGGAAAAGAGAATATGATTTCAAACTAATGAGGAACATAAAGGCAGACTATTAAACTCTTTTACATATTGTAAAAAAGGAAACAATTAGCTCAGAGTAATGTGGCCCATCGCAAGTGGAGACAAGTGAATTTATAATAGAAAACAGGGAAACAGTGGAGAAATTAAAATTTGTGCCTGTCTCCACGGAAAAAGTTATAGAAAACCTCCCAGCAATAATAGGTGACCAAAAAACTTGAGAAACTGAGGAGATAAAAATAAATTAATATTCGAAAGCAGGTAGTACTTGAAACTGGATTAAAGGCTGATAAATCTCCTTGACCAAATGAACTTCATCCCAGAGTGTTAAAGGAAGCCCCTAGAGAGATAATAAATTCATTGATGGTTGTCGTTCAAAACTCAATAGATTGGAAAGCAAATGTCGACTCATTATTTAAAAAGATAGGAAGAGGGAGAGCTGTAGATCTGTTAGACTCGTGTTAGTAGTATGGAAAATATTTGAACCTATTATAAAGGGTGGGACAACTGGACATTTAGAGAAGAATGGTAAAATTGGGAAGAGTCAAGATGGATTTATGAAAGGGAAATCATTCTTGAGAAACCTTAGATAATACTTGTTGCATTAACAAAGGAGAACCAGTGGATATGTGTACTGGATTTTCAGAAGGCTTTTGATAGAATCCCACCCAGGAGGTTTGTAATTAAAATTAGAGCACATGGGATTGGTGGAAATATATTCGTACAGAAATGAAAATCAACTAACGAACAAAAATTATTGAGTAAGAATAATCTGATCATTCTTTGGCTCACTGGTTGACACTGGTGGGATATTGAAATGGTTGGTCTACAACTGTTCACAATCTTTGGTTGAAGACTGGTATCTGTGACGCAAATCTCTGAATGAAACAGAGATGGGATGATCCACGCAACAATTCTGGCTGAAGATTGCTGTGCATGCTTTAGCCTTATCTTTTGCACTGATGTGCTGGGCATACCAACATTGATGGGGATATTTAGAGGTTCCTCCTCCAGTGACTTGTTTAATTGTCCATCACCATTTGCAACTGGATGCAGCAGAACTGCAGAACTTAGATTTGATCCATTGGTTGTGAAATCACTCAATTCTGTCTATCACTTGCTGTTTATGCTGTTTGGCACAGATGTGGTTCTGTTTTGTAGCTTCACCAGGTTGACACCTTTTACATGTATCTGGTGCTGGTCATAATGAGCCCCCCCACACACTTCAGTGATTCAGAATTGATCTCCTGATTTGATGGTAATATCAGAATGGATGATATGCAGCGTCTTGAGGTTACAGATTGTGTTGAAGTATGATTATGCCCTTGCTGATGGCCCACGAGATCTGTTCAAAGTCTGTCCCATATGGTGATAGAGTCACAATGTACAATGTAAAATATTCTTAATGAGACTTGGTCGCCACAAAGACTGTGTG
The DNA here is from genome assembly GCF_004010195.1 of Chiloscyllium plagiosum. Lineage (NCBI taxonomy): Eukaryota > Metazoa > Chordata > Chondrichthyes > Orectolobiformes > Hemiscylliidae > Chiloscyllium > Chiloscyllium plagiosum. The sequence continues at coordinate 106,933,390 of NC_057713.1, read as the reverse complement.
CTGATCTCTTTTCCTGATACAGTCATGGACAGCTGCCTCAACAGCTGGCAGATTGGTGTGGATGAGGTCAGTATGTTTTTTCCCTCTTGCTGGTTCCCTCAGAATTTGGTCCAGTCCCAGTCCAGCAGCTTTCAGGACTCAATAAGCTCAATCTGTAGTACTGCCACCAAGCTGCTTTTGGTGGACATTAAAATCTCCCATCAGGAATGCATTCTGTGCCCTTATCTGTGAGACAGTTCTCCAACTTTTGGCACTGGCCCCCTGATATTGATAAAAAGGATTTTGCAGGGTCAACAGGGCTGCCTTTGCTGCTGTTGTTTTTGGTTCCGAGGTTGGTGCTAGGTTGTCCATCTGGTTTCTTTAATTTTTTGAAACATTGTAATGATTGATACAACTGAATGTCTTGTTAGGTCTTTTCAGTAGGTAGTTGACAGTCAACCACATCGCCCGGGCTAGGAGGCACATGCAGGCCAGGTCAGGTAAGATCAGTAGTTTCTTTCCCTAAAAGATATAAAGATGGGTTTTATTGACAATCAATAATGGTTTCATGGTCAGCATTAGATTTTTTCATTTCAGATGTTTGTATTGAATTCAAATTTCAACCTAGGTCCCCAGAACATTACCTGGGTCTCTGGATTGGTAGTCTAGCGATAATACCATTACATCTTCTTCTCCCATGGTTCTTTATTCCCAATGCTTCAAAGCATAAGAGGTGACTTTATTATAACTTAAAGATTCTTGCAGGGTTGACAGGATGAATCTAGATGAGATGGTTTCCTTACCAGTATGTACAAAACCAAAGGATATAATATCAGGAATAATATTTTAAGACTGGGAAAAGAAGCAAGTTCTTCAATCAGAGGGCAGTGAACTTCTGAAATTCTCTACCCAGAGGACTGAGAGCTTAATTATTGGGCATATTCAATATAGAAATTGTTGGACTGAGATCAGAGGATACCATGTGGAATGATTAACAATGATCTAATTGAATGGCATAGTGGGCTTGACGGGCTGAATGGCTTACTCCTGTAAATACATTCTTAAGATATCAGGGAATTAGCCACAATGAATTAGCAATGTGTTACCTGGATGTTTAAGCTCAAATCATGGAAGGTTAGAGGGAATTATTTAAGATGTTCACTTCCAAAAATGATAAGAACTGAGAAAGTAACATAATTTAGTTGATGAAAAATAAATGTTTCTTAAACTTCTTGGTTAGGTATCTCCTCAGTTTAAAGAAAAGTTAAAAGCTGGTAGTCATATGATAAAGTGCATTGATTCAGATATGGATTTTAGATTTTTATATTTTTAGAATGGAATCTGAGTCTTAAAATCATACCATATCATTTAAAATTTATAAGTGACTTTATCCTTTAGTAGAGTTTTTATTTCAATATTGCATTAGATTGCATTTGATGCCAATACTTCACATTAATGATGTCCAAACTGTAAACTCTTGTCACTCAAGTCTTGGCATTCCAACACTCCTTGCTTGGACTAATGACAATTGTTTAGGCAGTGCATATGTGAATCGCTTCATTAATAAAGCACTGATCTGTAGAGTTGGGTGGATTGTTGGTTTTTATCACAGAGGACATCACAGAAAACATTGAACTCTCCAGAGATACCATGGACTATGGGACACAATAAGCAATCTGTTTTGTTAGCCATCTACATCCTTGCACTATCACCAGCAACAATGTGTATCATCTACAGGGTACATTCCAGTAACTCATCAATACCTTTGATGGCATATTTTAAACATGTGACTTCTACTATCTACAAGGACAATAGCAGCAGTTGAATGGGAGCACGATCACCTGTAAGTACCACTTGAAGCCACGTGCCATCCTGACATGGAACCATATCACTGTTCCTTCACTCTTACTGGCTTTAAATCCTGGGAGGCCTTCTTTGTCGGCAATTTGGGTGCACCTACCACAACATGGTTTGCAGCAATTCAAGAAGTTGGCTCACTAGTCCCTTCTCAAAGGCAATAGAGATGGGCAATGTCTGTTGAACCAACAAGCGGTGTTCATACCCCATGAATAAATAATGATCTCACCTTATTTCCAAGCAGCAAAATCATCTTGTCATATGTTATGTAGTTCAATCAGGCAGCAATGCTTTCAGTACTGAATGTTAAAAACTTTAAAATGAATTAACTAACTCATACAATTTCAGTGGGGTTAACTGAATTGCTCTGGTAGACAGCTAACATGCTTGTAGAGGATCATAAGCATTTTGTGATTCTGTGTTAATAGCTAGTGAATTTTGGATAGTCGACCATTGTACTATGCAGTGAGTTGCATGTAGTCAGATTCTATTATTTGCTGTAGGCTTTCTTAGTCATGTATTTGTTTCTTTTGAACTTAGTGTACATTAAGGGTCAGAAAGGGCTTTTTTTTAATGCTGTTAACTCATGGATAAATTCTAATTAAAAACCTCAAGATCAATCTGTTGGTGTCAGCAATTTGAGATATTTGAACATTAATAGAGTTACACCATGGTTTACACCATAAAGAATAACGTCTGAACATCCCTGTTGCATACTTTTTCCGAACCAAGAAGGGATAGCATTTCAACAGAGTTATTGATTATAACCTCAGCACTTTATGCTTACTGAAAAAGAAAGAACTGCAGATTACTAAGAATTTGAAATTTTCAATTATCTAAGATGACTTCAGTTACATTTTTAAATGTCTGTATACGTAAGCTATCTGAAAATATTTTTAAATGTTCAATTCCGAGATTGTTCATATCATACATCAATAGTATGGTTAGTTGAAAGTTTACACATATCTTTAATAGATTTCACTCATATCTGTGGACATTCAGAGTATTGGTGCTACATTGGGAGCCTAAAGGGAAGCATTAGAAACTTGTTCATCATACCGCTATGATGGAAGTGTCAGCTGTTTGAAGTATATGAGTAACACACATGTTGGCAATGGTCTTGAGCTGACGTGAGTTGAAATGCCACTGATCTATGTCCTGGGTTTAGCTATTTTTAGATAGAAGCAGTATAACCAATTCCTGACAGTGGGCCTAATTTCTGCCACTAGATGTTGCTGCAATGTTTCCGGTGACAAAGGCTCAATAGGAGAATTTATGTGCAGCAGCAAACGCATAATTTACTGGAAAAGCTCAGCAGGTCTGGCAGCAACTGTGAAAAGAAATTGTTTTTTTTTTATTTAGTGCTTTAAACTGAGGAGATTCTAAATCTCCTGGTTATATATTTTTACTTTCCCCCTACACTATTGCCGAATGGCAGTAGGTGCTTATATTTACCCCGGCAGCCATGTTGTGTGTGTGCGCAGATTTGGAGTTAATGTTTTGGGTTCGATGATCCTTCCTCAGAACTGGGGGGTGGGGTTGGGGGGTGAGCCTGAGCCAGAAGTAGTCACTGAGGAATGCGATGTGGCTATTGAAAGGAGTTTTAGCAAATACTTAGTCAAACACCAGGAGCAACAGTGAAATTAATGTCAGTGGACAGGAAAAAAGGTTGGAATAGAAATCCTGTTGAAGGGAGGGCAGAAATTTTTCAAGGGCATGCATGGGAAAGAAACGTCAATGAGTTAAATACCAAATAAAAGCCAAAAGAACAGTGGATGCTGTAAATCACAAACAAAAACAGAAATTGCTGGAAAAGCTCAACTGGTCTGGCAGCATCTGTGAAGAGAAATCAGAATTAACATTTTAGATCCAGTGACTCTTGACAATGAACACAATGTTGTCCTCTATGCCACACAGTAAAATGTAAACTGCTTCAAATGAATGTGAACATCTTTCTGCATCGAGGTGGTCCCTTTCCTCCTGACTTGAGACTTATAAGGACCACAACTTGCACCTTAATTGTGACTTAGATGGTTCTTCTAGTCTCAGTGGCGATGTGCCTCATCCTGACTTGTGATATACAGTAGTCACTCTGTACCTGGAGGCGGAGAATATGTTCCAGGACCTACCACGGAAGCCCAAAATCGTGGATCAGAGCAAACCCTTTCAATTAAATGGGAAACGTATCTTCCTGGCAGCCTCTTGATCCCTGTTTCTGGAACGCTCCCCATAATATGATCCGGCCATGGTAAACTGCAGGTAACTGAAACCATGGAAAGTGATTCCATGGATATGGGAGTCACCCCATACATTAATAAGTTGCTCTGAAATTTACAAGTCAGGACCAAGAAGCTCACGAGTGAGACAAAAAATGGTAATTTTGGAGAAGTTAAAGAGGATAGCTATAAACTGCAGGTGGTTATTAATACTGGTCAGGTGGCCAGAGCAGTGTCAAATAGAATTCAATGTGGAAAAATGTAAGGTAATGCACTTGGGGAGGGCTAATATAGCTAAGTTAACACTATAAGTGGTAAGGCTCTAAAAGCAACTAAAGATGAGAGGGATTTTGGTATCCACAGTCACACACTCCCTGAAGGTGGAATGGGAGGAAGATAAAGTGGTGAAAAAGATGGGACACTTGCTCTTATTAATCAAGGCATAGAATACAAGAACAAAAAGATTATGTTGGAACTGTCCCAAATGCTGGTTAAGCTACAGCTAGAATATTGTGTGCAGTTCCTAGTCACCACATTATTGGAAGACTGTGATTGCAGAGAGAGGGTGCAAAGGAGATTTACCAGGATGCTGCCTTAGCTGGAAGATCTGATCTATGAGGAAAGGTTGGATAATCTGGCATTGTTTTCCTGTATGGAGAAGGGTCGTGACACAGGTGGAGAAAATTATGAGGGACATAAATAGGGAGGATAGAAAGCACTGTTTTCTATTCATGAAAGGGTCAACACCAGCAGGCACAGATGTTTGGGAAGAGGTAAAATGTTAAGAAGAGTAGTGAGAAGAATTTTGTTTTACTGCGGGTATGGGAATCTGGAACACATCACCTGAAAGGATAGTTGAGTCAGGAATTATTGTAATATTTAAACAATATTTGAATATTCACTTACGTTGCTATAGCCCCCAGGTTTATGGACCAAATGATGTAAAATGAGATTAGTGTAGTCAGACCTCTGTTGGCTGTTGTGGACACAATGATGTGATGGCCTCCCTCGGTGCTGTAAGTGTCTATGAGAGGCTCATGAGAGTGCATTGATTCTGAGTCATGTAAAGAGAATGCACCTTCCAGGTGAGACAGGCTGTGAGAATGTATATTTTTCTCTTTAGTCTTCTGATATTATTGAAGGTTGTTTCAGTGGATTGCCTTATAATCTTATGATATCAGATTGCGGTGTGATCCAGAAAATAAGGCACTTATTTTATGAAATTTTGTTCCCTGCATTGAGTATCCTCCATGATGATCATAATCGAGAATTTAGAGATGACCTCGTTTTTTTGTCCAAATATTCTCAATGCACCTGAATGTTTCAAAGCTGGAGGCTATATTGTAGAATTAACCCTTTCTATAAAATCCTATATTAATTTTTTAAAGGGATCTCTCTGTGTTCCTCAGTTAATTGAGGAGCTTGTATTGTAATGGTATATTTGAGATGTTGAGAGGTGATACAGTCTTTATAATCCATTTTTTTTAAAACAAATGTCAATGAGAGTATTGCAAGTGACTTGAATTAAAGACAGAGGTAAAATCTTGTCTTTGATAGATGGTGATGAGCTCCCTATTGCTAAGCTCACAGTGGGATCAATCACTGTACAAATGTTGGTCCCACTGATCTGTGACACTACATTTTACAACACAAACCTACTCGCTTTCTGTTATGCAATGCTTTCAAATTTGGCTTATCTATATTTAAAGATTATGAATTGTTTTTCTTCCTTTGATGTAAATGTTAATGTACTCCACCTGAGATAACTTCACTTTAATGGAGTTTAAAAAATTAACACAGGAAACAGGTAGTGAATGATTCAATAATATGGGAAAGCAATAATAGTACAGATGAAGAGAATGTAGTGATAAGTATAGGTGCCAAGTTGCTGATGACATCTTCCTTCTCTTTTAATATATTATATCGGGACAAATTGTAGGTCTGTTCTAAATTTGATTTATGCATTTTTGTGCCAGGCACTGTTAATTTTTGTAAGATTTATTTATTGTTCTTTTTGAGATGGTTTTAACATATCTGTAGAATATTTGGTTATGTCAGATGTAAAAGTGATAATGTTGACGAGTGAATATAAAATGTTATACTTCATGATTTTATTTTCATGTTACAATTGCACCAGTGATTTTATAATCATAATGTAGTATTCGTTATTACAGGGATTACTGCTACTGGTGTGAGCTTCATAGATGCAGCATTTGAAGCATAGTTAGCAGCACAAAGGCTACATTGGGGATTGCTTGTGTTATTATTAACAAGCAGGAGAGAATGCTGTGTTTGGCTGTGTTTACTTGGATGCAGAGCTCCACTCCCCAGCCAATAAATCTTTTAATGTTTTGGAAACACATGATCTACTTTTATCAAACATTATGAAACTTCTGCTTAGATTTATGATGCACCCAGGAAGGCCAACATTTCCAACCGACCATGGAGCCACATGGTGTCAAGTCAAAGCAATGTGCTGGCAAATCAGGTCATGGCTTTACACTGCAGAGGATGAAGCATAACTGTTTCTTTAGCACTGACACTTCTTAAAATCATAACTGCACCTTTCTACAGTCATTGAGCCACATCTTATTGAGTTTATGAGCATTTGTCAAATCCACGAGAATATGCCAGCTTATTTTCCGAAATTCATTGACTTGTAATTCTACTACTTAAAGCAAGGATTGAATTTTCTCTTCTAACAAATGTTTGCTTTCCTTTTTCCCAGAGAATTACAGCTTTCTGTGTAATGGCATGATCACCTTGCAAGATTTACTCCTTCATTATCACTGCTATTTTGAGCTTTTAGAGACAGGCAAGCATTAAAGAATAGAAATAGAATAATCTTATTAAAAAACAAACATGTGCTTTTAAAATAATTTAAAACATATTTCAAATTTGACATTAAATTTCATTTCTGGTATTTTTAATTGAGCTTTTAAAATAATTTTTCACATGACTGCATGACTTGTCAGTGTTTTATATTATCTAAATTACGATTTTAAGAAAATCAATTGTACAATTATTTTTAGTCGACAAATTGTAACTTTTATTGGATTGAGAGTGGGTTACTGTTACCAGAAATCTTGATTATGGCTGCCATCAACATTGTGCTTTATCTTTTTGGCAGAAATTTTAAAAAATAGCTGCTGTAGCTGAGATCCCACTTGTACATGTCACTGCCAAAACAAGATTTCAAAAAATAATGTCCTTCATTATTTTAACTGGCTTAAAGATTAGTCACTTAGAAGTAATTAGGTTAGTTGCCACTTCAGATTCTTTGAGTATTGAGCAAAATTTTAAATATTCCCCTGCAAAACAACAAGCAAGCTATTAAATACAGTGATCATTTCTTTAATTAAAAAGCTTTCTACTTTCTTTTAAGAAATGGGGCAATTTGCTGTTCAAGCTCCAATAACATGATTGGGCAACATTGAAGAACTCACTGGGGAGTCAAAAACAAGATAGATCGTAGAAACATTAGGTAGCAAACTTAGTAGGCTAAAAATTGACCATGCTGCTTTCTGGACTGCAGGGATTGTGATTCACCATCTAGCCACAACAATTCAGGTGGAGGTTAGCAATACACAAATTTCACTCCCATACACTTCCTGGCTCACCCCAAACAAGGTCTAAAAATTCAACTTTTAGCCTTTAGCATGGCACACATCCGTCAAAAGAGCCACTTCAGTACGTAGTTGGTCTTATTACACATTGATATCCTTGAAAGGATTATTCTCATAAAAATTGATACCAATATTTTGGTGCATTTTGAAATGAACTGTTGTGATCTATGTCCCACAAGCCACCTGAATATGTTTGCATTAAACTAAGATTGAGTAGAATTTTAGTCTTTTGCATTTTGTCATTTGCTTTGAGCTTTCTCATCTGTATTCTGTGGATTTATTTACCATAGCTTTTGCTGAAGAAATGCTGTATTGCAAGATAGTTGAGTTGCTGATGGATTGAAATGATTTGAATAATCTCTGAGCATTTCTGTAATAATGTCTGTTCAGATGTAAATCCAATAAGGAAAGCTTTCCAAGTCCTTCCATTTCCACACAAGGTTACTAATAATTTTCTCATTGGTGAAAAATGACAAGTGAATGAGCTATTGTGAGGATAAGCTTGACAAATAGTCTACTGACAGTTAACTGAATAAAGGGATGGGCAGAGATTGTATTGAGAATTACATAAAAAAATACAATTGATGACAGAATACCAGCAGTTATTTCACCTAGCCTGATTTGTTTGTGAGTCCAGCTTTACAGCAATATGGTTCACTCTAATTACCTTCTGAAATAATGTGGTAAACCAGGTGGTTGTATCAAATGATTCCAGAAAGCTGGAACATATGACATTCATTTCCATACCACAAGGACAAAGGCGCACTGTATGTAGTCAATCCTGTATACTCCTCCTTATCTGGGGTCTTTTGCCAAAATTGGGAGAGATGGCCCACAAATTAGTCAGGTCTCAGCCTGATAGTCATCTTCATTAAATCCATCCAAAGTATGGCTTCTTAACCTTTGCTGATCAGCCCCTTCAATTCCCACTTGCCATCACTTACCCTTCCAGAAAACCCCATTGCTTCTTTATATTCTCAAGCTGCTCCATAGCCTCCCTCAACCCATATGTCTATGCCCAGTATATCCTACTTCTGTGCCCCCACACTGTTTCATGTCCCACATGCCTCCTATAGATCCCTGCACTGAGTATCCACTATGCACATTATGCATGAGCCCTGTATTTCTATTGGGAAATCTTTAGCGTTCTTGTGAAACTGTTAAAATACTCAAGCAGTTCTTTGAACTCCACTTCATAAAATGTTCAATCCTCTAAAATGGCCATAAATGTCTCAAAATAGCTTTTGATGTCCTTGGTAGTTGTGTTGCCTACACAGCTGAGTTAGTGTCACAGTGGATGGAGGTAGATCTTCCAACATACTCAGTTTGGCACCCACTCCTTCTGTTTCCAGCTAGGGCCTACTTTGGGAGCTAATATCCCTGACTCCAATCCATCCATTCCACCCTATTGTGAAAATAACATGGGTGGGCATTATTGGGAAGGAGGTGGCACCACTATATCAAGAAAACTTCTGACTCCAACTTGTACCTGAAAGGAGAAAATCTGGCCATCATTTAAATAAATTCTTATAGCTTCAAATGAGTGCTACAAGCTGCTAGCTTGTCAATTTGGGCTAAAATTCTTTAAAAAAATTAAAAACAATTTTTTATGTTACTATTCAAAACCCAGGATCATTATACAGGATATTCACTATAAATTTGTATGTAGCTTTCCTGAATGTCCCCAAGTTAGGTCAAATTATGTTTTTTTTCTGAATCTATAATTAGCTTTGAGCTCAGCTGGATATACATAATTAGATTTCATTGCACAACTGTGCCAGCAAAGCCTCCAGAACTGAATCCATTAGAATCTTTGAAGTCATTCAAACAGCTCAGAGATCTACTTCGTTGCTATTCCATGGATTAAAGCACAGTTACTACTGGCACAGCCAAATTTAAATTTCAATAATTTAAATAAAGTTTCAATAATTTACAGTCAATAAACAGTTTATTCACTGCATTATGGATTCTATACAGCTGAAGACTTTTCCACTTCCCAATACTGGTCAATTTAATGCTTGTTTAGCCTTGAAGAACAATTCCTTAATTTAATCACAGCATTAAAAACATTATTGTCCTTTCATATGGTATTTCATTATGACATGTAAATTGGCAACACTGTTGAAATCTAACTTGTCAAAAGGGTCCTAACTTCAACACAGGACTTGCTCATGGTTCATGACATCTGTGGGCTGATGGGGCTGAGTCTGAGCCTAGCCAGGCTCAATGAACATTGTGTTCGGTCTGAATTGCCCACTTCTGCAACGAAGTCGGCGGTGTTGGGACTGCTAAATGCTGGTTCGAGATTAGAGTGATGCTGGAAAAGCACAACAGTTCAGGCAGCATCCGAGGAGCAGGAAAATCGACGTTTCGGGCAAAAGTCCTTCATCACTCTAATCTAGAATCTGGTTTCCACCATCTGCAGTTCTTGTTTTTACCCACTGCTAAATGCTAGTTCAAGACCCCTGGACTTTTACATTGTGCACTTCAAAGTAGTAGAGTATTGAAATGGAGATTGAAATCCCCAGATACATGCCCTGCTTTCCCTGTCCAGTGTGGGTTTACCTGGTAATGGGACAGGAACGTTTGGCCTTTTTTCTCAGCAATAAGTTGAAGATCAGAAATTGACTGCCCGATAATGTTTCTGCACTAATCCATCTGTATAAAAGAAAGCCTTACAAATTTTGTTAAGGCGTTTGATGGTTATGAAAGGCTCAATATAAATGGATGTCTCAATTCTTTTCATATTATCTCAATCAGGAGAGCACTGGCAGAAGAAAGGCTCATGGGAACTATAGACCAGTAAACTTAACATCTGTGGTCGGTGAGTTACTTGAAAAGATTCTGAGATAAGATATACATGCATTTGGAAAGACAGGGTTTGATTAAAAATTCAGGTAAAAACAATGACTGCAGATGCTGGAAACCAGATTCTGGATTAGTGGTGCTGGAAGAGCACAGCAGTTCAGGCAGCATCCGAGGAGCAGTAAAATCGACAGTATGGCTTTGTGTGTGGGAGATCATACCTCACAAATTTATTACATTTCTTTGATGAAGTGACCAGGAAGGTTGGTGAGAAAATGGCTGTAGACATGGTCTTTCTGGATTTCAGTAAGGCCTTTGATAAGGTTCCATGTGGTAGGCTGCTCTGGAAGATTAGATCGCACGGAATCCAAGGAGAGCTGGCAAATTGGATGCACAACTGACTTGATGGTAGGAAGCAGAGGGTAATAGTGGAAGGATGCTTGTCAGACTGGCGGCCTGTGACTGTTGGAATGGCTCAGGGGTCAGGGATGGGCTCATTGCTGTTTGTTATCTATATCAATGATTTGGATGAGAATGTCCAAGGCATGATTAGTAAATTTGCAAATGACACTAAAATAGGTGACATTATGGACAGTGAGGAAGGTTCTCAGAAATTGCAACAGGATCTTGATCAGCTGGGGAAGTGGGCCAGGAAATAGAAAATGGAGTTTAATATAGATAAGTGTGAGTCTTGCATTTTGGAAAGTCAATCAAGGTAGGAGTTTCATTGTGAATGGTAGGGGCTTAAGAAATGTAGAGGAACAGAGGGAATTTATGTGCACCGTTCTCTGAAAATGGAGTCACAGGTAGACAGGGCAGTGAAGAAAGCTTTTGGCACATTGGCCGTCATCAGTCATGGCATTGAGTATAGAAGTTGGGAAGTTACATTGCAGTTGTACAGGACATTGATGAGGCTGCACTTGGAGTATTGTGTTCAGTTTGGTCACCTTGCTATAGGAAGGATGTTATTAAACTGGAAAGAGTGCAGAAGAAATTTACAAAGATGTTTCCAGGAATCAACAGTCTGAGTCACATGGAGCGGTTGAACAATTAGGACATTTTTCTTTAGAGCTTAGGATACAGGGGAGGGATAGAAGTGTATAAGACCATGAGAGGCATAGATAGGGTGAATGCACTCAATCTTTTTCCCAGAGCTGGGGAATTGCAGACTAGGGGGCATCAGTTTAAGATTGCGGGGGAAAGAATAAAAGGGAACCTGAGAGGCAACACTTTTACAAAGAGGGTGGTACGCATATGGAATGAACTGCTAGCTGAAGTGGTTGAGGTGGGTACATTAACAACATTTAAAAGGCATTTGGACAAATACATGGATAGGATAGGTTTAGAATGATAAGAGCCAAATGCAGGGGATTGGGGTTAGCGTGGATGGACATTTTGGTCGGCATGGACCGATTTGGATCAAAGGGCCTGTCTCCTTGCTGTAGGACTCAATGACTCTGTGATTGCCAAAATTATGAAGATTTTATACATATAAATTAGACACAACTGACTTGGCCAACATTCATTTTCTATCACTAATCAGCCTGGAGAAGCGAGTAAGCTGTTTTCTTGAATCACTGCAGTCCATTGCACTTAAGGAGATCCACAGTGCTGTGAGGAAAGGTATTCCAGGATTTGATCCAGTGGCAGTGAGGGCATGATGCACTATTTCCAGGCAGGATGGTGTATGGCTTGAGGAGGGGCTTTGCATGTGGTGTTTTCACGCATCTGCTGATCTGGTCATTCTTGCTGGTAAAGTGGGTTTGGAAAGTGTTGTCTCAGGAACCTTGGTGACTTACTGCAGTGCTTCTTCCAGATGGTGTACACTGTTGCCACTATGTGCTGGCATTAATGGGTATCAGTGTTCAAGGTAGTGGAGGGTGTCATTGAAGCTTCGTCCTGGATGGTGTCAGGAAAAAGCAGCTCACATGGCACTCCATCCAGCACCTTTGACATTCATTTCCTTCATTACCAACACAAGTGACTGCAGTACGTGCCATCTATAAAATACACTTACAGCAATCCTTTAACAGCATATTCCAAACCTGCAACGTCTATTGTCGAAAGGAACATAGAGAATAGATGCTCAGTAGCACCACCAAGCTTTGCTTTTGGGGTCATGCTCTCATGATAATGATGGAGCTTCACAATGTGAGTGGTGGTTCCTGGCTTGCAGCATCTGAAGTGACGTGCAGCTAGACTTTAAATATGGCACCAGTGGTGTGAACAGCAGGAGTTCCTGGCAATGGCCTCACTGACCGAATGCTTGCACAAGAAGAGTATTGAAGAAATGGGTTGTATAATTAATGTGATGAAGAGAAACAGATTGTGTGAAAAAAGCCTCTGTGAAACTTGGCAGAATCTCACTCAAGAGAATACTTTAACTTAAAATGGGATAGTTCAATCCATTGCTCAGATAATTTGAGTTGGAATAGGGTCTGGGATGCGAAGTATTTTATTTACACATAAAAGGATAATGGAACCTTTAAAAACATAAGAAATAAGAACTGGAATAGTTGGTCCTTGGTGCCAAGATCATTTAATAAGGTCATGGCTGATCTTTTATCCCAACTGCACTTTCCCATACTCACTGCATAAACATAGAAACCAATTGATTTTTGAATACTTCTTTGGGGTTGGAAAATCCAATGATTCATGATGCTTTGGGTCATTATGGGGCTCTGGTAGTTACAGTTTGATGATCCTAAAACATCCATTAACACTTGTTCTCGTCTTTTTGTACTTTAACCAATCCTCAATCTAAATTAATATATTACCTCTAATCCCATAGATTTTGTATAACCACATCTTGTGTTGCACCTTATCCAAATGCATTTTGGAAATCCAAACATACTACATTCACTGGTTCTCTCTTGTCTCTTCCAACAGTCACATCTACAAAAACCTCTTAACATCTAGAACTTGAAGCTGAGAAGGAAGAAAATACATCAAATGCAATATTTGTTTGAAATAGAGAAAGGCAGCAAAGATTGTGACAATGGCAAGAAATATTTGGTTAGTGTGTGACACAAATTGTTGGTTAGATGAGCACTACTCTCTGATTCAATGATACTTGGTAGGGCAGGATTTTACTAACACTGTGGCAATGTGATCGGAGACTTTGCACAAGGAGGGACATTGAAGACTGAGAAAATGGCATGAAATTCAAGCAAACTTACAAGATGTGGGTGGCAATACAAATTATTGATGAACATATTAATTAAAGTTATTAAGCTATCAATTTTCTGGACTTTTGTGAGAAGATTACAAGATTGTGTCATTCCTCCAATATCTCCACCTCCACTTTGTTTCACAAACTGTGATGCAAATTTTCCAGATCAGCCAACCTATCAATTTTAAGCATAGCTAGCTTTCCAGTACAATGAATCTATCAATATTGGCCCCATCCCATAAACTATACCATCTCCCCTTCTACCAAGATTTTATCAACATCATCTTTGCAAACAATACATTGTACTGACTAACAAATGCCACTAAGGGAATAAATCACTTTTCTTGTCCCCATCTAGCCACTTGCTATTGAAGATTCCCCTTTCCTTTCTGTTCATTGCTATTCTAATCTCATTCATTATTTAAAGGTCTTATTTTCCCTTTCACTTCCCCTGTCAACCTATTGTACTTGGTCTGGATCTCACCAGAAGAACTCAAATGATTTGCAAATGAACCCTGCTTTCATATTCTTTAATTCCCTTATCATTCATTTATCTAAATGGACCTGAAGCACCTCCTCTTTAAATTTTACCCATTCTTCCATTATAACTTTTCTAGTCAGTCTTTGGTTCTGTTTTACACTCGACAGATTCCATTCACTCCATCGTAGTTAGCCCTTTTCCAATTTACAAGTTTATGGCCCTTCTCTATTACTAGTCTAAATCTTGTGATGCATTGATACTTGGTTTGCTTGATACTTGGTTCACCTTATTCTCCAACAATGGATTGAGGAATGCATCTTTTCTATTTGGGTGATAAACTGGTCAAGGAAGTTCACCTGAACATCTTTAGAAATTCATCTTTCACCTTTTCCTTTACTCCTATATTATTCCAATTAATAGTCAAATCATAAAATTTCTCTTAATATTACAAGTCCATAATCTTTGTGACATATTGTCCATTTTCTTGCAGCCTAACCTCTCCAACTCTGTCTCTTTCTCTCTCTCACTATTTGGACACTCGGTGAATACCATCAATAGATTGATCAGATCTTTTTTGCTCCTCAGCTCTAACTAATTGGATCCTGGTTTGGTTCCTTCAAGGACATATCATGCCAATGTCACATAATTTTCCCTGTAGTACTGTCAACCCATCCCCCCTTCTCCCCTTCCCCATCTTTTCACAGCAATTTATATTCTTGTGTATTAAGTACCCAGTTTTCATTTTTAAACCATGTTTCTGTTTTTATTGTGACTTCATATTCTCACAACTGCTTGTAGCTCAACAACACTATTCCCCATACTTTTAGAGTCATACAGCACAAAAACAGATCCTACAAACCAACTCAATAACACTGACCAAGTTTCCGAAACTAAGCTAGTCCCATTTGCCTGCATTTGACACATACCCTTCTAATTTTTACCTATTCATATACCTGTCCAAATGTCTTTTAAATGTTGTAACTGTACCTGCAATACCACGCCCTCTGGCAGTTCATTCCATATATGAACCACCCTCTGTGTGAAAACGTTTCCTCACACGTCCTTTATAAATCTTTCTCTTCTTACGTTAAAATTATGTTCTCTACCTTTGAACTCCCCAGCCCTAGAGAAAATACCTTTGCTCATTCTAAACTTGTCTTTATATCCCTTCTAATTCTCCTTGGAATGTTCCTAACTAATATGGTATTATTTTATTTTCCAGTACTATCTAATTTTCATTATGAACATTTTCCCACTTTTCCTCTTCTGTTTGCTGCTGCCTACCCCAGTATCAGAATCATAGAGTCCCTACAGTGTGGAAACAGGCCCTTCACCCCAACAAGTCCACACTGACCCTCCGAACAGTAACCCACTCAGACCCATTCGCCCTACCCTATATTTATCCCTGACTAATGCACCTAACCTACACATCCCTGAACACTATATGGGCAATTTAGCATGGCCAATTCACCTAACCTGCACAGCTTTGGACTGTGGGAGGAAACCAAAGCACGCAGAGGAAACCCACACAGACATGGGGAGAACGTGCAAACTCCACACAGACAGCCGCCCGAGGCTGGAATCGAAGCTGGGTCCCTGGCACTGTGAGGTAGCAGTGCTAACCACTGAGTCGCCCCGTTATTTCAAGTTTTCCCCAACCATAGTAGGGCATATCCCAGTGCTGTTGACGTCAGTGCTGTTGAGGTGCAGACTATCCCCATGGAATAGGCTCCCCCCAGTTCACCATGCCCAATTTCCCAAAGTTTGGAAGTCTTTGCTCTGCACAATGCTTCAATCATCCTTGTTTACCTACGTTTACTTACACTCGCGCATAACATTTGGAAGAATTCAAAGTTTCTAATCTTGAAAGTTTCTACTTTTTGAATACCTCCCTCGCTCTTGAAAATCTGGTCATAGGTGTTTGATATATGATCTCTTTCTCTTTTTTGAGTACTGACATGCACTAGGTTATTCCATTCCCTCTGCGGAATATGCTACATGTTCTCTGTGGTAGAGTCATACAATACAGAAATGGCCCTTTACCTCATCAAGTCTGTGCTGATTTATCTAGATTAATCCCTCTTTCCAACACTTGGCTCATGCCTTGATGATTTGACATTTCAACTGCTCATCTACATATTTTCAATAGTTGTGATGTTTCCAACCTCAGCTACCCTCCAGGCAGTGCATTCCAGACTCCCACCACCCTCTGGGTGAACAAAGTATTCCTCAAATCTCTTCTAAACTTCTTCCTTTTATTTTAAAATTATGTCCTCTTGTTATTGGTCCTTCACTTAAAGGGAACAGCTGTTTTCTATCCGCCCTATCCATGTTGCTTATACACCTCTATCGGGTGTCTCTTCTCTGCTCTAAAGCGAAACAACATCTCTTCATAGCTAAACATCTCCTATCCAGGCAACATCCTGGTTAAATTCCTTTACACTCCTTCCAGTCCATCCTTCCTGTTGTGTGGTAGCTGGGCATGCACACAGTACTCTAAGTGTGACCAAATCAAAGTTTTGTACAGCTCTAATATTACCTCCATTCCCTTATAATCTATACCATGACTAATAAAAGCAAGTGTCCCATATGCCTTCTTAACTATCCTATGGGTATGTCCTGTAAGCTCAAGCACCCCAAAATCTCTCAGTTCCTCTGGGCTTTCTAGTGTCCTGCCATTGGTGGAGTACTCCCTTGTCTTGTTACTTCTTACAAAGTGTATCGCCTCACACTTTTCAAGGTTAAATTCCATTCATCACTGGTTTGCCCACATGACCAACCTGTCTTTATCTTCCTGTGAAATAAGAACTTCTTTCTCACTGTTAACCAATGGGCCAATCTTTGTGTCATCCACAGATTTACTTATAATTACCCCACATTTTCTTCTTTGTTGTTTCGATATGTGATGAACAATAAGAGATCCAGCCCTAATCCCTGTGGTACGCAAATGGACACTAGCCTCCAGTCGCACTAACAGCCTTCCACCACCTATTACTCAGCCAAACTTGATCCAACTTGCCAGGTTACCCCAGATCCTATGTGCATTTACCATCTTTATCGGTCTCGCATGTGGGACCTTGTCAAATGCCTTGCTCAAATCCATATAAACAATATTATCTGTACTGCACTCACCTGCACACCTGATCATCTCTCCCGCAAAAAACAAATCTATCAAATATGTTAGGCATGACCTCTATGCTGACTATTCCTGATTAAACCTTGTCTGATGGAGATTAATTCTTTCCTTCAGAATATTCTCCAGTTGTTTCGCTATCACTTATTTGAGACTCTCTGGTCTGCAATTCTCTGCTTTATCCCTACCACCCTTTTTGGAAACATACTAGCAGTCCTCTAATAACTCCCCTATGGCCAGAGAGTAACTAAGAACTTAGATCAGAGTGTCTATAATTTTCTTCTTCAACTTCCACAGCAGCCTGGGATACAACACATCTGGACCTGAGAATTTGTCCACTCTTAAAGTCTGTCCTTCACTTTGGCAGCAGGGAGGCAATACTCCACGTAAGACTCATGATGATGGTGACAGAAGTGCCTGTCTTCCCCCACCATCCCGACCTATGAAAATTCCTAAAATCATTGCATTTCTCCTCTTTACTTTTCTCTCTTGTGCAGTCAGTTGCCTGTGCATACCACTTTCTGGATTATGGCCAGCAGTGTCGAATGATGAGGACTGGTTTGAGAGTGGTGCACACCTTAAAAAGACTCCTGTTCAGTCTCTCTCTTCCAACTCTTCATGATAGCCACCAATCTACTATCCTGAACTCTTAGTGTTGGTGAGCTCTTGTTGTTTTGACCAGGAATCTCTTATCTTTCTTGCTGTTGTGCAGTAACTTGAGCTACAACTTAAGCTTGGAAATTCTGAGTTTAAGATCAAACAGCAGGAGACAATTCCTACATATGTCATCCCCCAAGACCCATGTAGTGTCCTGAATGTTTCACATAGCACACAATTAGCAAGCAATAAGTCTCAATTGCCTTGTCATAGCCCAAGAAATCTCCTGTCCTGCCTTAATATCTAGACCTGCTCTCTGCTGGTACTCTTACTATAATATTGTCTCACCAACAGGACTTTTGTTTTACCTTGCTCTCCCTGATAATGATTTTCACTCTGTGCTGCACCAGCTCCTGAACTGTTATAGCCACATGGTCCCTACCTCTGAACTGTCTGAAGAACTTATCACTGACCTCCGATTCTGTGATATAATTTGTTGATTTATTTTCTGTTGGTCTGTTCTCACAGTGCTCTGTTTGATGCCAGCTGATTGCACACTTTTATCTGTGGAACCTAAGACCCCATAGGAACCAGTAACTTTGTGAAAAAGAAATTTGCTCTTCAAATTAATATCCACAAGAATGATGCAACAAGCTTTCACAGTTTAAGATTTTCATTGTAACAAAAGATTCAAAACCTTGGTGACTAAACATTAACTTTGAAGGCAACTTTTACTTTAAATCACAAAAATAGAAAATTCCCCTTTTCCTTTAAGAACAATCAAATGCACATTTCATAGGTAAGCTTCAAATGGTGTTTTATAAAGGTATTTAAATATCCTAGAAGCATTCCAAAGTGATTTTTGTATCCCAATTATTTAGTTCTATTCTTTTCCTTTCAAAGCATGGAAACTTGTGTTCTACATAGTAATGGTTCTGAGGTATTAATGTTGGAGACTTCATTAAGCTCCATCCAATCTGATGATATCCTTCAAGCTTAGATATGGATATGTCCGAACATCTCTAGACCTTGTATAGTACAAAGTTATATCCGCAAGTCATTTCTTAGCAACAAAGTCTTTATGAACTAATGTAACTTGTACCCAATTGCTATCACGCACCAACTTGCACCTTACTTAGACAAGAGCCACTTCTTGATACTCACGAATGGATTTTTTTTAGATTAGATTACTTACAGTGTGGAAACAGGCCCTTCGGCCCAACAAGTCCACACCGACCCGCCGAAGCGTATACCACCCAGACCCATACTCTTACATTTACCCCTTCACCTAACACTATGGGCAATTTAGCATGGTCAATTCACCTAACCTGCACATTTTTGGATTGTGGGAGGAAACTGGAGCACCCGGGGGAAACCCACGCAGACACGGGGAGAATGTGAAAACTCCACACAGAGAGCCGCCCGAGGCGGGAACTGAACCCGGGTCCCCGGCGCTGCGAGGCAGCAGCGCCAACCACCGCGCCACCGCGGTGGGCCTCCTAAAAACTCATAACAATGAAATCCCAAACTGAACAAATCTCACCTTAACTTGAAGACGCTCTACCAAAATATAGCAATCATAAAAACTCATAATTGTAAAAGTTTCCAGCAATGTTTTCTTGTACTAGTGTGAACCAAATCAGCCCTTAGGTCTCATCAAAGAATGTTGATTGGTGGTAAGCTCATTCTCCCCACAAATAACACACATTTAATCTAACAAGGGCTTTAGCACAAATTCAGTGAATCTTTCTGTCTCATTTTAGCTCCTCAAAATTTCAGATTCATCAATCTTAGCGCAAGATCCCATCCCCTACCCATGTTTAGTGAAACACAGCAGTCATCTTTTCCCTGGTTTTTAGCAGACTGACCTTCATTGGCAGTTTCAGGGATCACTTAGACCTTTCCTTTCTCAAAGCCCATCGCCTTGGCAACATGAATCACCTTGCATCTTTGGGTGATGTGGTAGAACTGCTGTTTAATTATCCTGAGGCCCCGCTTCTCTTTTATTTTGGAAGTTAATGAAAGGTGTAGATCATAACTACTTACAACCTGAATTTCCCAGCACTTTTCTGGGGCTTTAAAGATTCATTTTTGCACACAGCCTATTGGCATTATAAACCACAGAACATAGAAGAGTATAGCATAGTACAGGCCCTTTGGCCCTCAATGTTGTGCTGAACTGTAAATAACTTCTTCCCCATAAAAAAAATTGGGTCTCCTAAAATCTCATAACAATGAAATCCCAAACTGAACAAATCTCACCTTAACTTGAAGACGCTCTACCAAAATATAGCAATCATAAAAACTCATAATTGTAAAAGTTTCCAGCAATGTTTTTCCTGAAACTTGGTCTCTCTGACCTGCTAACTCACTGCCACTATTTTTTATATGTTAGTCCATCTAATAGTAGGTACATCTTCAGAATCTTACAAAAGTTGTTTTGTGGTTTTTATGGTGCAATCAGTGGTGTTGTTAACTTAAAAGAGTTCTTTCGAAGAACTGGTAGTTCTCTAAGGGAAGATTCAAATAGGGATCTGTGTGATATGGGCAATGCCAGGATCTGTGATGGAATCAAATAAAATGTCCTCCTTGACATCAGAAACATCTCACAGTAAGGTGAGGTACAGATTAGCCAGTGGCCAGTTACCGATTGAGAGGGATTATTTAGCGATAAGCACTTTGCTTAAGGCACAACTCATCTCACAAACATTCTGCTTCCTTTTTTCCAAAATGCTGAACAAGTTCGATGCCAAGATGACTCAGTATTGACATTAGAGCAGGTACCAGTATGATTCAACTCACCACTTGTGCCAAATGAACCTCCATGTTAGGTGTCTTGAACCAACATGTCATAGCATAATCCATGGGCACCAACCTCACATATGGCACATCACCAAGCATTGGCATCGAATACATGTCTAAGCATCTTTTTGGCTCTTCATTTATAGTATGTCCCTGCACTGCAGGGGCTGCACTGGCAGCTATGATTGTAATGCTGCAGCAAAGACACTATGTGCCCAGAGACATGCACCCAGTTCATGCTAGAAGCGGGCTCTTTGCTCACTGTCATAGGCTCAGAGTCAGTGAGCACTATCTGAATGCTCACAGAATCCCTGCCTTGCATTTTTACATTTAGCTCCCTCAGCTGGAGATAGGAGACTCGTGTCATTTTTATCTTGCCTGACAGTTTAGCTTAGGCAAAAATGATGGAAGCTTGCTATGGATGTCTGCAGTCATCAGTTAATTCAAAGTGGATAGTCTTTAGTCACATGATCCCAGCAAGGGCAACCAAGGGCAGCCTCTGATACCTGTCCACGAGCTTGGAAATGGTCAGTTAGATACTCCGGGTGTTTAGAGTCAGGATGGACTCCATAGCTGAATATTGGGCAACTCACCACTGGTCTGGAGTCCTTCTGTTCTATTGTGGGCTGTCTTCCTCCTGCAATAAGAGACAGGCATGTATCAAGGGAGATGAAAGTGGGTGTCATGAGTGTTACTTTGGTGCAGGAAGTGAGGTGATCCTGCCCACATAGAACAGTGTCCATTTCACCACTTGCCAGGGGCAGATATCGGGAACCATGCAAGGTAGCTCTGGACTGACAGTGTTTGCCCGGTGCACAGAAACCACTTAAAGGTGGAGCAGGTTCAAGGAATGGCAGTCAATTCCACGATATCTGATAAATGGTGCATTGTTCTAGAAATAATGGGCCAGATTCAGACATAAGGGACAGCACAGGGGTGAGGTAGATAGTAAATAAGGTGAGCTTGGTAAGATCCAGTGGTAAGCCCTACTGGGTCTCACAACAGAACTCCCTTCAACACTGCTTGCATTCAGCAACAAGAATGTTACAGTCAGCCTAAGGTTACTGGTAGTATACTGTGTTGATATGGAGTAGTGATTGGATAAGGTAAAAATGTAGTTATATACAGTGGAAGATAATGGTTGGGATCTGACTGCTTATTATTCATGCTGTTGGGTTTGTAATCAATCAGTATATGTT
Organism: Chiloscyllium plagiosum; assembly: GCF_004010195.1. Taxonomy (NCBI): domain Eukaryota; kingdom Metazoa; phylum Chordata; class Chondrichthyes; order Orectolobiformes; family Hemiscylliidae; genus Chiloscyllium; species Chiloscyllium plagiosum. The sequence continues at coordinate 106,911,523 of NC_057713.1, read as the reverse complement.
GACATTCTTGCTGCTAATTAGTTGACAGTGTAAAATAAATGATAATGTGTTTCTTCAGTAACGGTAACCAGGTAACAACTGTTTTTTTCAGAGTATATTTTCCATAGTGTGTTGTAAAATTGTTGTTATCAATGTTGCAATTGTGTATATTTTAATTATGCTTCCAATGCATGAGAATGCTCAACAAAAATGTACGTTGTTGAACTTAAAGTATTTTTTAGATGTTCTTAAGGTTCTTCAAAAACATGAAGTGAATTGTCAGAAGAACTATTTGAAAGCCCTGAATATGTTTTTGTATTTAATGTGGGTCTCTCGGTTACAAAATGTACATTTGTAATATTGTGAATTTTTATGATTTATTGTTTTGCTTTAACATAGTAATGCGCCTAGTTCTATCACATGATCCCATATACCTACAGGTCTTACATCATAACATTCGTAATATCCTTTTCTCCAACATCTTATGGGACAAGTTTCACCTTTAAAGGATACGGGAAGACATCCACATCAAGCAAAAGGAACTCTGGACTACTCTGCAATGGTAAGAAAAACAAAGGAAATTCAGTATGTCTTATGTTCCAGACAACTCTTATTTGCCCTTTGAATTTGCTTTGACTGTTGTGACCCATGCACATTTATAAGCAATTTATTTTACATACAGTCATAAGATTCAACCAGCAGGGAGTTTTAAAAAAAAACTCCTCAAAAATAAACTGCAACTTACTACACGGTGTGTAAAAAGAATACTTTAATATTATGAATGAGCTCTTTTAATTTTGTATCATGCTCAGCATTTAAATAACTCAGTTGCAAGGATCTTTTACTGGCTCCCTACTGACATTTCAGCAACGTAGTGATTTTGTTTGGAGGAATTGTCATCTTTTTATTCTTCCACATGTTGTTTCTGATTTTGTTCTAAGCCTTGCACATCTTATAGTCAGGCAGTATAATCAATACACTATTTTAGGCATGTCACTTTAACTTAATTATTGGTTATGTGCCATTAGAGAGGTTTCTGCTGATGGGATGCTTTAGTTTCCTCCTCCCTAGAGAGAATAGTCAGACGTCTTTTCAGAAAATCTCTCTGACATGCTACAGTATTGCCACCATGAATGATATGATATTTGTGTTGATAGATGGGATTCCAAGATGTCAAACCATGTGTGAAGCAACATTTGAATTTATGATGTGGTTAAAGTAAAGGAAAACCATCTTTCTAGATCTTTGAAACAAGATATGAAGACAAATTATTTAAATGAACTTGTTTTTAGCAGCATCAAGTTATTGAATAATCTGGAAAATGTAGAGAACTACGAGCCAATGAATTAGGAACCAGAGCAACATCAACCCTCCAAAAGTGAGTTGAACTACAGGGCCGGGGCACCATGTGATAAAAAGAAGGAAAGTCACTGGAAGGATCAGTGGAATATTAAGAGATAACAGAGAAGATTGGGTACTGGGGTAAACTGGGCAGTGACAGTAATCCAGAAACAAAATGATAGCGGATCAATAACGTGTCTGGAGTGGAACTGTGCCACCCTGCAGAGAGTTTAGAAAATATTAATAGGCATTGTTAATGGAAGAAAACCAAAGGCCACATACCTTAGAGACCAATACCAAGCCAGGAGAAAGTTTAGGCCAGATCAGGCGAAGATCTGTATTTTTAAGATATTTTTTGATAAACATTTGAGGTGTTGAAGGGTTGCGCTCCAGGATTATCTGCACCCCTTCATCAAACCTGACACCCACTTGACAAAGTTAAATCACCCAAGTGTATTCTGGCCACAAAAAAACACAGATCCAACCTGGCCAATTACCACGCTACAACTCTACTCTTCATCATCTGCAAAATGAAGGAAGTTGTGTGTTATCAGCCCAACAGAGTAACACTTAACCACACACAGATCAGTTTGAGTTACAGTAGCAGCATTTTTCTCCAGGTGTTATTCCAAATTTGGCACAAACATAGGAAGAAAAAGTTGAAATTTAGAGTTGTGCTGAGAGTTACTGACCTTACCATCAAATTAATATATAACTCAAGGTAGAATAGAGGAACCCAAGAAAACTAACATCAGTGAGGGGTCCTGGGGAAACTACCTCCTGATTACAGTCCATAGTGCAAACAAAGTAAGGAAATGGTTGCGGTTATTGAATGTCAATCATCTCTGTCCCAGGACGTAATCTTGAGGATCTTCTGCTTTGAATGTATTTAACTCACGTATCTTACACTGCTTCACCAATGGCCTTCCCTGCATTATAAGTCAGGAGTGGGGATGCTTGCTGCTGATTGTGCAATATTTAGTTACTTGCACAATTTTTCAGATAATGCATAGACTAAAACCTGGCTAATTTTCACGCTTGGGCTGATAAGTGGCAAATAACAATCACACCCCAAAAGTGCTAGATAAGCTGAGGAGCAGGAAAATCAAGGTTTTGGACATCAGCCCTTCATCAGGAATGACATTTGAAGGGCTGATGCCCAAAACCTATATTCTCCTGCTCCTTGGATGCTGCCTGACCTGCTGTGCTTATACAGCACCACACTTTTTGATTCTGATCTCCAACGTATGCAGTCCTCACTTTCTCCAAGTTCCAGATAATGAATACCTCCAACAAGAAACAGTCTAATCATCTCTTCAATTCAATTATATCACTCTTAGCTAATGCCCCAACATCAAGATCCTGAGTTAAATAAAAACTATTGGTCAGAACTGATCTGGACATAAATTTTTGAATGTAAGAGCAGATCAGATGATAAGAATTTTTCAGTGATCATTCACCAACTGACTTCACAAAGTCTGTTCACTATTAAGTCAAGAGTGTGATTGAATACTCTGCATTTGGCTAAGCAAATAAAGTTCAAACAACACTCGAAGCTCAACATCATCCTGGATAAAATTGTAATTTTAATCAGCATCTAATCCACCATTTTAAATATTCAGCATCACCAGTGCATTAAAATTGTAGTGTGCACAATCTGCAAGAAACACTCTGACAAGTTACTGAACCTTGAAAGCACCTTCGCAACCTGGGACTTCTGAGACAAGGGAATTGTGTATGGCAAAAACAAGACCTTATAGTTCACCCTGACTTGGAACTATATCAGTGGTTCCTCTTCATTCATAGATAAATTTCCAGGACATCCATACCTGGTAGCATGGTGAGAGTACTGTACCACATGAACTGCAGCAATTGAAGAAGATGTCTCACCAACACCATCTGAAGGGCAATCGACGATAAGTGGTAAAGTTTAGCAGTTCCAATGATTCCCATGTTCTGAAAATGAATAAAAAGCTGTTGAACATAGTCAAATATTGTGCATGTTGTTATTATGTTTATATATGTATCGCACGTTGCTATTTTGCCATATATGTTTGCATATCAAAATCTAAAGAATCTTACTTCAGTTGTTTTTATTGGTGTTGACATCATAGAAATGGTAGAACTGCTTAAGAATAATGGCAATAACATGAATAAATCTGTGCTAATCAGGATCATGACAATGTATGTGAGCTAAAGAAGAAAAAATATCAAATGAATAATGGATTACCCAAAATAAATTATCAAGCAAAATATTGCTGAGGAAACATGGAACACTTTGAAATCTATGATGTTGACTATTCAGAATAAATATACACAGAAGAAAAATGGACATTAGTTAAATAAGCTGTCTCCAACCTGGATGAATTGTGCAATTAAAATGGGTCTGAGAAAATGAAATATGGACCAAACAAATCTGCAGGGAGATAAATGGAAGGGCTCTTTGTGGTACGTAAGAATTTATTTAAAAAAGGCACAAATTGGATATTGATGCCAATGGCAGCCTCAGTAATATGGAGTCAAAAATGTTAAACATTATCTTTTTCTAAATAAATTCTTTCACGAAGCAGAAAATAAATAATTAAAGTGGCAATTAGGATTCAAATGGCAGTGGAATTGAAGACAAAGCCAAAATAGTCAAAATATTAAAGAATGACTGTTTCCAAAGGTGTAGGAAATTTCAGTTTTCTATTCAGTTATAGGTTTGGAGTATTGCTAGGAAAGGCAGCATTTATTATCTATCTCTGGTTACCCTTGAGTATACACTGGTTAGCTACTTTTTGAACCATTGGAGTACATGCAGTGTATGTCCATACATTGTTGTCAAAGAGGTATGGATTATAGTTCTAATTTAAGCAAGATATACATAAGCTCAAAGGAGAGCTATGAAGCTGATTGTTTTTCTTTGTTCTTCCAAATTACAGCAGTAAAGCCATATTTATTGCTCATCCCTAGTTGCTACAAAATGATGCTGATAGGTCATCTTATGGAAGTTGACTGTAGTTCATATGCTGATTCTCATCTTACAGTGGCATGAGGACATTCTAGGACATTGAGCCACTCATGGTGATGAATCATTAATATTTGTCAAAGTCAGGGTGATGGGAAACTTAGAGGTGGTGGCTTTCCCAAGACATTGATTGTTTTGCCCTCCTTAGTGATAAAGATCATAGATGAGTAAGATGTAAGTTATGTTGGTGAGTTGCTGAACATTGAACTTCGCTTGGGCTAAAAAAAAAGCTGCTTCAGAATTTTCTTTTGGAATTGTTAATGGAAAAGATAAAGGTTATGAATACGTGTGGACTGCAATTAACTTGATAACTCCAAAAGTTATATTTCATGGTCAATTTTGCAGCTAAATTATACACATGGTTATTTGTAACAAAGACCATTTTTTCTGCTGAAGTAATTTGAATGTATTACGATTCAGTGACTTTGTTAATTTAGTGTACAAGTATTTCACATTTGTGTTGCTTTGGAAACCAGTAAAGCTACTGTCTATTATTTGGTTAAAGTATGTAAACATGTTGTGTAGTCAAATTGATCAAAGTGGATACAGTGATGATAATTTCTCACATCAAAATGGAACAGAGTCGTTTGGGTAATGATTTAATGCATACTTCTATGTCTCTACACAGTATCAAAATGGTATGTCTGTGTGCACTTTGTCACGTAAATGGCAAACTACACTTTGTCAATCTTTCAAACCAAAATAACAACAAAGTAGAATTCAGGAACCCATAGAAATTGAAAGTAAAACTGTTGGTTAGAAATCAATTAATTTGGTGGAGAAAGGCTATCAATGGGAAACATTATGTTTTGAGAAATGATGTTCTACACCTACTATGCCCTATTTCTGGCCCACTCAATGAGACTATGTTATGACCACTTCTACCCAATTCTTCCAACCTTCACCATATTGCTCCCAGAGCGCTCACACGACAGATAGCATTTGTTAATGTCTGTGTAATCTTACTGCTTGTTTGAATGAAACTAGACTTTAGAATGTTAATGGCACATAAAGTTGTGCTTTATGAGCATTTACTAAATAGCTTCGTATCTGTTTTCATGTTCTTTACCACACCAGGCAGACAATTGTGTTTTTTTTCAGGACCAAGACTAGGAAGGTTTCTAGTTTAAATAGGTTTCTGATAATGTATTTTAATGTATCGGCACAGTCCTTACAGGAGAGAATGTTGTGGTAGAGTTGTTTGAATGACTGCATATAATGTTTGTTTAAGGTTTGGAATCTTTGGTTGCTGAGGTTCAGTTGACTTCTGGGAACACTGGCCTTGCAGAACCATCGGCATTGATTTGATTTAGTTTGATTCACCTATTTTGCTGCATTGTAGCACAGCAGTTTTTGAACAAATGGTATTTGTGGCCTTGAAGAATAAAAGACTTGTGAACACATTATGGAAACTTGAAGAACTTGGAATGGAAATGGTCAATGATCTGATTTGAATGGAGTGAACAAACATTAATTAAAATCTGGAAGGAAGTGGTTGCTGGTCTTGGACCTCAGACAAGACCCCAACTGGTCTTGGTTAAGAAACCAAGGGCAGAATCTTCCCAGCCATTGAATGAAGTGACCAGTGATGAGAAAATTAGAAGAATCATCTGAAATTGACAATAAGGTGATTTCTGACATCAAGACCAAAAAATCCCGTTTTTCATCAAGTGTTGAAATGCATCTCAAAATTCTTGCTGGTGTTTGTGGATAAACATATCTGCATATATTAGCAAGCATTAACTTCCTTATTATTATGTTATCTCACCACATTAATATTCAGTTTCCTATTCTCCAATCCACTAGATAGAAACTAGATGACAACAATTGCTGAAATGAAAGTCAGGGCAGTAACTTGGCAATTCCTGCTCACCACTGCTCCTGCCAGCCTCCATCATGGACATCAATCAGCCACATCTTCGGGCTACACTCCATGAGCAGCGACCACTTACAGCATCCCCCCTTCCATCCCTGCCCCATCCCTGTCAAGTCCAAGATCTCCAGGTCCCCTTGAACAAAGCAAGGTGTCCATTTCCCTCTGTACAACATGTCTGCGGCAATTTCTAATGCGGGGCAGTTTCAGGCTGTCAGCACTAGGCTGGCTGCACTATTGAACTGTTAAGGTGATACCAGTGATCCTGGCAGGTTCTAGCAGCAGCCAGTAGTGCTTCCTGGGGTCAGTGGGAAGATCTGACAAGCAGGGTGCAATCGGGAGTGGTGCTTAGATAAAGAGGCAAGTTTAAGAAGAGTGCACAAGAGAAAAGCACCAGGCCTTCTGGAGAGAAATCCTCCATGAAACGTGAAACATAGTTAACTTCTGGTCGGATTCAGCCTCAAATGATTGTAATTGTGAAACTTGAGGGAAGAAAGCAAGTTGATTAGGAGATTAGAGATCTTTACAGTTTATTGTATCAAGCCAAATGACCAAGTTGGCTTTTTGTTAAAGGGGTTTTACTTCTAGGGCAGTTCTGCTTATAGCAATGAATGCATTTTTCTAAATATTATGAGTTTTATGAGTCAAGGCCCACAGTAAACCTTGCACATCAATGTAGCTAAACTAAACTCCACCAATTCAGGATATGGTCAAGAAGAAATGGGCTGGCTCAGAAATCAAGGATATTGTAAAAAAGAAGCTACCCATTTCTATGGAAATGCCATTCGCTACAATGGGCATTCATTTGTTTAAAGATTCCCCAGATGATGTAAAGCAACATCTATCTGAGTTAACAGGAAAGAGTTTCTCCCTGAAGACAATTTGGGAGAGAAGGTTGTTCCCCGCGGATAAAGGAATATGCCAACAGCAGCTTTTAACAGGAATAACACCCACCTGGAGGGAAGTTGAAAAGAAAAAAAAACTAAAATGGTGGACCGAGAGTAGCGTGGATCTGGCAGCTGCTCTGGAGATTCAGGCTTATTTCTAGATTTACTTCGAGACGTCTTGCAGTCAATACATTTCAGTAGCATAAGATTTTTATTTTGATTCATTTTTAGTTCTTTTATACTCAAAATTGACATTTAGGTAAGTACATGAAAAAAAAATGTTTAGAGGGATATGTGTCAAGCACAGGTAGGTGGGACTAGTCCAGTTTGGGATTATGGTCAGCATGGACTGGTTGGATCAATAAATATCAATAAAAATCAGTCTACGACCTCTAGTGTGGCATTATTTATTACTCATGTTAGGTTTGCTGGAATACTGTAGAAACTGAGATTTAATTGGATACATTGATCATGGTAAGTGTGGTATGATATAAATATTCAATGATGGCAGTAGAATGGTGTGTGCAGGAGGCCTGATGGCTAGATTGTTCAACTTGAGAAATAGGGCCCACAACAAACATTTGGCCACCTTATTTACAGTAGGTTTTATGTCTTTCAGACTTCCCTGGAATAATGCAGAATATTCAACCCCCCAAACCCCAAATTTTCCCTTGTTGACCTCAATAGACAATAGCCAATAGGTGCAGGAGTAGGCCATTCTGCCCTTCGAGCCTGCACCACCATTCAATATGATCATGGCTGATGTTCTTTAATCAGTATCCTGTTCCTGCCTTATCTCCATAACCTTTGATTCCATTATCCTTGAGAGCTCTATCCAACTCTTTCTTAAATGAATCCAGAGACTGGGCCTCCACTGCCCTCTGGGGCAGAGCATTCCACACAGCCACCACTCTCTGGGTGAAGAGGTTTCTCCTCATCTCTGTCCTAAGTGGTCTACCCCGTATTTCTAAGCTGTGTCCTCTGGTTCGGCACTCACCCATCAGCGGAAACATGTTTCCTGCCTCCAGAGAGTCCAATCCTTTACTAATCTTATATGTCTCAATCAGATCCTCTCTCAGTCTTCTAAACTCAAGGGTATACAAGCCCAGTTGCTCCAGTCTTTCAGCGTAAGGTAGTCCCGCCATTCCAGGAATTGACCTCGTGAACCTACGCTGCACTCCCTCAATAGCCAGAATGTCTTTCCTCAAATTTGGAGACCAGAACTGCACACAGTACTCCAGGTGTGGTCTCACCAGGGCCCTGTACAGCTACATTTATCCACATTAAACTGCATCTGCCATGCATCTGACCACTCACCTAACCTGCCCAGGTTACCCTGTAATCTCCTGACATCCTCCTCACATTTCACCCTGCCACACAGCTTAGTATCATCAGCAAATTTGCTAATGTTATTGCTGATACCATCTTCTATATCATTAACATATATTGTAAAAAGCTGCAGTCCCAGCA
>NC_057713.1:106854461-106900676 GCF_004010195.1 Chiloscyllium plagiosum | reverse complement strand
GTGCATTCATGTATAGTATTTTTAATTTGTTACTGCCCTCACCCTTCCCATCAACTCCTATTTCACTCAACCTTACAGCATGATCCCTTTTTGAGTTTTCTGCCTCATTGATACAGTTGCCTTTCTTGACTTCCCTTGTTCTAACTTTCCCTTCAATTTCCTTCTTAAACATCCAGTTTGTCCCCTCCCCACCCCCACCCCCCCGCTACTTAGTTTAAACGTAGCTGTGTTGCAGTAGCTAACCTGCCTGCCAGAATGCTGGTCCCCAACCTATTAAGGTGAAAACCGTCTCTCTTGTATAATTTATGCTTACCACAAAACATACCCCTGTGATCCAAGAATTTAAATCCTTGCTTCCTGCACTAGTTCCCCAGCCACACGTTCAAGTCCATTATCTCCCTGTTTCTGGCCTCACCAGCCCGAGGAACCGGAAGCAAACCGGAGATAACCACCCTGGATGTCCTGCTTTTCATCCTTCTTCCTAGTTCTCCGAAGTCCAGCTATAGTATGTTCCTCCTCTTCTTCCCGACATCATTTGTGCCGACATGTACCACCACCTCTGAATCTTCACCTTCATCCTTGAGGATTTCCTGCACTCTGTCTGTGATGTCTTTAACCCTGGTACCAGGAAGGCAACACACCATCCTTAAGTCCCGCCTGCTGCCACAAAAACCCTGGTCAGTTCCTCTCACTATGGAGTCCCCTATTACCACGGCTCTGTGCGATGTCCGACTCTTCCGCTCTGCCTCCACGCCAACTTTTGATTGACAGACCTGGCCGCCTCGTGGACTGGCAGTGTCATCTGTCTCTACTGTTTCCAAAAGATTCAACTTGTTCCTGGCAGGTACTTCCCCCGGGGTCTCTTGCACCTGTCTCCTCTCTGCCTTCCTCATTGTCTGCTCTCTTCTGCTCTCTTCTGGTATGGTCGGTGTAATAAACTCGCTGAAGGTCTTGTCCAGAAAGATCTCATTCTCTCTGATGAGCCTAAGGTCCTCAAGTTCTTTCATCAGTGCTCATTTAATGTCAATGAAAATGGGAAACATTTTGAATAAGAGGAACATGTTCCTTGTGCACAAGACAAGGAAATAAACCTGTCATAAACCTGTGCATGTAGAGCAATTTGTTGTTTGCTGCACAAAGAAAATTACCCTATTAACTTGTGCTTCTGATTAAATTACCTTGTTCACCTTTTGCATATTATTTAGAAAAGAAGATAGTTATGAAATGTACAAAAGATGCGTGACACTAGAGTAGTTGTGGAACAGTTAACTAATGTGGATTTAATGTTCCCTGAAAGTAGAGGTCAAACAGTTTGTAAACTTCTGCATATTGGAGGAAGGCCCTTGACAATAATTCATCTCCAAGTAACTGTGATGGTCTTTCCCTTTTGTGCAGCTTAACCTTTCAATTTGTAATCTTTTCTCCTAATTAAAGGAATACGGGTTTGGAAATTGCAGGTCCACAAACCCTGATTTCTCAATGCGATTACATTGCCGAATGGAAAATCAGAATCCAAGCTTTCAGTTTTCAGTCTTGTGATTCTAACCAGCATGAACACCCAACGGAAGCATCACTTCTGTCTTTCCACAAGTACCTCAACCAGATAAGATCTTAGCTCCTTGGAAGACTATTCATCAAGGAAGGCCATATGGCTAATTCTGATCACATCATCACTAAATATCCAAGACTATGAATGTTATACTGACTGCAATTACTGTGTCAGCCCTGTGTACCTATGGTGTTTAATGCTTGGCAACATTCTTCATTATTATTAAAGTAACCACTGCCGCTGATTGAGTCCTACTTGCCAGCTAATGATCATAAACAGACACTGTCATTGTATCTGATACAAGTTAATTTGATATACCACATCATCCAAGCCATATGTTTCTTCAAATGGGTTGCCAGAAAGGGGAGATAGTTCAGTTGCAGTCACGATACAGACTTATGAGGGGTATAGGTTACGTGACCAAACCCAGAACTCCCTGGATTGAAAAAAAGAGATAGAAAGTAAGATGAAGCAGAAAAAAAGGGTGAATGACAAATATCAGCTTGATAATGCAAATAAGAACCAGACTGATAATGAAGAGTTCAGTGAGGATGTGAAAAGAGGGATTATGGGAAGAAATTGACAACTAACGTAAAATGGAATTTGAAATTCTTTCATTGACATATATACAAGTGAAAAAGCATTTAGAGGAGGAATGGGGCCAACTAGGTACTAAAAAAGGCTGTTCATGAATGCGGAGAGAGTGACAAAGGTACTAAATGATTACTTTGCACCTGTCATTACCAAGGAAGAAGATAATGGTGAAAACTTGGTAAAAAGGAAACAGTTGAGATACTGAACAGATTATCAATTAGAAAGGCCCCTGTGGAAAGTTCAGGCCAATAATCTGAGTGAACTTTGCAGTCAATTGGACGTGTATGGGTTAATTAAGGAATGCCAGTATGGATTTGGTAACAGAATGATTAATATGTTTAAATAACTTAATTTCACTTTTTAGATGAGGCAACAGAGAGGATTGATGAGGGTTATACAGATGATGGGGGCATACATTCTGTGTCTTGGGCACCCACAGTGTTCCCTCCCAGTGATAGTCAACATGGAAGAGTACTGATTTATCAGCTGGAGGATGGTGGAAGTGCTAACCAACTGGAGGTTTACTTTGCTGTGTTCAACCTTGTGATGGCCACAGTCTGTGTTAAGAACTCCCAGGGCAACCTGCCTCTGCCTCTAGCTGTGCCAGTGGGACCATTCACATGCAATGCTGATGTTGGAGGAGTCTGAGATATTGTACAATATGATATGGTGAGTGTGATATGTGAGTCTAGTTTTTGGAACAGTTCTCAACTTGGTACAAGCCCCAGATTTTAATTAGGAAGACCTTTCATTGTCCAAATGGTAGGGTGTGCTTTTGTAGATTCTGATGCCTAGGTTGATGCCAAATAGCCTTTCCAGTTTTATTTCTTTTGGAGTTTTCTGTCATAGTTTGCTACAACTGACTGGCTTCAGAGGGCAGCTAGAGTCAAACTCATTGCTTGCCTCTTGACTGTTGTCTGACTAAGCAGATGGCATTGATGCAATTGTGATCCAAGACTATGAAGACTATGTCAAACATACATGGCTCACCTTCATCAACCGATACTTTCTGCCCTTGGCTGCAAGTCTCAAGAACAAAAGGCAAGGGAGAGATGGTCTCCACTCAGCTAGAACAAGACTATGAAAGGGCTTTTGGGGAGAAGGGGAGGAACATACAAACATAGAGATTAGGAGAAGTAAATCCCTCAGCACTTCAAACCTGCTCCACCATTCAATAAGATCAGTGCAGATCTGTTTGTTCTGAATTCCAATCTACCCCGAATAACCCATATTTACTTTTCTTATAAGCATCTATCTCTGTCTCAATAGCGTACAATGGACCTGCCTCCACTGCCTTCTGAGGCAGTGTGTTCCACAGTCCTACAGCCCTAGAAGAAATAAGTATCTCCCCCCACCGCCCACCCCCGTATCTGTCCTAAAAGGGTGAACCCCAGGTTTAAAATGCTGCCCTCGAGAGCTGCTCCCGAAAAAGGAAATAGTCTTTCCACGTCCACATTCTCAAGACCATTCAGGATCTTTTACACTTAAATCAAATCAATCCCCCACTCTTCCAAACTCCAGTGAAAACAAACAAGTCCAACTTGTCCTCATTAGGTATCCCTTGCATTCTAGGTATTAATCTGATAAGTTTCCTCTGAACTGCCTGTAACACAATTACATATATATCTTATTTGTAAACCTGAAGCATGACATCCTTGCTTTAATGATTAATGCCTCACATAAAGGGTAGCATTCTATGAGCTGCCTTAATCCTTGCTGAATCACTAACTAAAGTTTTGTGATTGATGTACACAAGTTTCAAGTTCTGCATATGTTCTCTAATTAATTAATACTCTGCTTTTTTATTCATTTGGTCAAAGTGAGCAATTTAACATTTCCCACATTATGTGCCATTTTGGGCAGCACGGTGGCTCAGTGTTTAGCACAATTGCCTCACAGTGTCAGGGACCTGCGTTTGATTCCATCCATGGGTGACTGTCTATGTGGAGTTTGCATGGTCTCCCTGTGTCTGCATGGGCTTTTTCTGAATGCTCTGGTTTCCTCCCACAGTCCAAGGATATACAGGTTAGGTGAATTAGCCATGGAAATGCAGAGTTTTATGAATAAGGTAAGGGGAGGTGGTGTGGGTCTGGGTGGGATGCTCTTTCGATGGTCGGTGTGGTCTCGATGAGCTGAATAGCCTGCTTCCATGCTGGAGAGATTCTATGATGGTCTCTATGCATTTGTCTGGGGCTTCCACGGAAGAATGAATGTCTGGAGTGAAGATCTGCAACATCATGGACTCGCTTAGGGGGAAGAAGCCCTGGCAGTTTCCAGGAAAGCAAGTGTGTACATGGACGAAGCTTTGTTATTATGGTTACAGATCTTTTGGATGTTGAGGATGTAGAAGTCTTATCTATAGATGGATTTCACTTGTTGACTAATGATATTATTGTCCATCACATAGAGGTTGTCATTGATTTGTAAGATGTAGTTATATGCAGCGATTTGCATCAAGGTTCACAGCTGATTCTAAAGGAGTTAGAAGCAAGGATGTTCGAGGCTATAGTAACTTTGATCACAGTGGGCATCTTGTGAAGGTCTTCAGTGACAAAATCAAAAATCTCTGCATCCATGTTTCTCAAGCTTCCCAGTCTCCTGAGTCATTGGGTCTTGGTCAGCTCCTGTGAAGATTTAACAAAGATGGAGCTGAGTTGAAAGAATAGTTTCCATTTGTTGCATTGTCCATTCTTCGTCTCTCATGACCTGCTGATTCCCCATGTCCCATCATTCTTGTGGAAGTGTTGTCACTAATTGACATGCTGCCCAAAATCTGACGAGCCATGCCCTCGGTGCCAATTGCTAGCTTCCTTTTTGTCATGTGACTTCCTGATGTGATTGATAGCCTGCCTTTTCACTCTACTGCTCCTGCTATGCCAGAGAAATGGCAAACACATTCTGTACCTGAACATTGAGTGTCATACCCCCCAACACCATTTGCATAGCACCAAGGTCACCTTCATATTGAGTGTAAAGGTTCCCTTGGACAAGTTGACCCTTGTTGAGCTGGTCAATGTCCTGGGGCGTCCCGGACTGATTCTCACGTTGTATCCGGTTCCATTTGGCTAATCTTCAATGGGAACTCCTGAAACCTATGTTCCTGTTCAAAATTTCCCCCACCCCCACATGCTCTTACTGAGGTTTTCAAATAATTTAATTGGCTCTAAAGAGAAGGAGAATGGGGTCTCTGTCCCAACCTCTGACAATGGGAATGGCCTCCTCAAACTTATGTGTGGATCATAGTCATTTCAGGCACCCCACCTCAATTTCTGATTTGTGTGGATGGAGAGTAGTGGAGCAGCTGAGGGTGAGAATTCAGCCCATTGAGTTTCAAGGGATGTTTAGTGGAGAACATATCATGGTTCCAATGCCGGGCTTCTTGTGCAGTTTATAGCAAATTATTTTCTGGAGCATTGAAATACTAAGTTGGAATGGGCATTGTATCCATTTAAACAAGAATAATGGGTACTTCATGGAGCACTGTTGCAGAGCTCTTTTTAAACTTCTCTGCCTTGCCCTAGATTTCCTAAACAAATACGAAACACCTTTTCAACAGGGCAACTTGTCCAAACTCCATTTCTTATTCTGGCTTGATTTGCATCCCATCCTTAATTTTATGAAGTGCCTTGGGATCTTTTGGAGATTAAAAATGCAGATAGAACTTGTTGTACTGTATCTGTGTTAGAATGTAATCTACTCTGCCTTGCATTTATAATATATGTCACACTTTAAATCTGAATATTATGCCTTAATTATTGTGGTAACCACCATCTGTTTATTAACAATGCGGATTTGCTTGAATATTTAATTGTTACTAAAAGGTTGGACGTGTCAGGCAGATTATCTCTCCAAATCACAAATGAGGAAGCTGCACAATAAACCAATAATATCATTAAATTTGTTTTTTGAGCCAGAAATATGTATGGACTGAATTAAGTATTGCTTGAATTGTCAAAAACAACTTTCCATTACTTTTTCTGCATCTCCCAAACATTACAACTATAGTGTATGGAAAGCAACTCAGCGACGTTATCCACAAATTAACCCATCTCACGTTTATAGCTGCTATTTAGAAAGTATGGCTATTGTGGTATATTCCTCCATTTAAAAACCCCTCCTAATCACACTTGGCTCTCTTGATATACCCTTTAATACCCCGCTATGACAAGCTGCTTCGGAATGTTACGTTTTGAATATTTATGAACTTTTTTCCAGAAATGCTGAAATCCAGACACTGGCACCATTTAAAATTTGCATTCTGGCAGTGAAAATCCGAAAACAAAACTGTCATGATTGTAATTAAATCAGCCAGGTGAACCTAGAATATGAGTTCCCTGATTGGAGCTATCAATCTGGTCCAATCAGGGAGCCCAGGCTGATAGATAAGAGCTGGAGTATCAGACATCCTGTTCACTCTGAAAGCCGACTCTAAGAGAGCTTCATCAGTTTCAAAGACTGTCCACATGTAAATAAAGGGTGGCTTGATGATAATATACTGGCCTTGGTGGAGTTATTTCAAAAACATCTGTCAAAGCTACCAATGTTCCTAACTCACCACTACTGTGTAATGGGTGACAGAGACACCAGGCTTTCGGATTTTGTCCTGTGGCAAACACAATGGCCTAGGTCTTTCAACTCTGACCTGAGTGTGAGGATGAATGCAAATCTGAGAGGCTAAAGTGAGAATAGCTTAACTGCCACTGAATTTCTCAGTATTGCCTCTGAATGTTGGTTGATGGCTCCCATGGCCTGAGATCCATAAGTTTCAGGCTGAAGACTGTATGCTGAATATTTGCATGAGCCAGCCTTGTTCCCCAGGTGTTTAATCTTCTCAGTACATGCTGTTAGTTTTACATACTCAAGGAATACAGCCAAAACCTAATACCCTGATCTAATTTCTGCCTGCTCCCTCCCTCCGATGCAAAATTCTCCACTCCATTATCATACTCCAACCACTTCCCTTG
This sequence comes from Chiloscyllium plagiosum, assembly GCF_004010195.1. Classification (NCBI taxonomy): domain Eukaryota; kingdom Metazoa; phylum Chordata; class Chondrichthyes; order Orectolobiformes; family Hemiscylliidae; genus Chiloscyllium; species Chiloscyllium plagiosum. The sequence continues at coordinate 106,893,569 of NC_057713.1, read as the reverse complement.
GTGTCAATTCACTGTTGGATCCTCCATTCAATCACTGATGGTAAAGCTCTCAATCCCTATACGGTACATATCGCTTCCCATCATTTCCCTTTAGATCAAAACAAGTAAGAAGCTCTCACACCAAATTTGCATACTGCCAGCAGACCTTTAAATCTACCACAGCATTGCAGTCCCATAAGTGGAATTGTTGCTCAAAACATTGCGCTAGTCAGTTTCTTAATGCTGAGTTCAAGGTAGTTAGTGGTTTTACTGCCTCCCTGGGTAAGGTTCTTGTCAAGGGTGGCATGGTGGCACAGTGGTTAGTCATCACTGCTTCACAGCACCAGGGCTCATGTTTGATTTCACCCTCAGGTGACCATCTGTGTGGTGTTTGCATCTTCTCCCATTGTTTGTGTGGGTTTCCTCTGGGTGCTTCCATTCTCTCCCACAGCCCAAAGATGTGCAGGTTAGGTGGATTGGGGGGAGATATGTAAATGTAGTGTCCAGGGATGTGCAGGCTAGGTGGATTAGTCATAGGAAATGCAGGGTAATGGGAATAAGATGGCTTTCTCTTCAGAGGGTTGGCGCAGACTTGATGGGCTGCGTGGCCTCTTTCCACACTGTAAGGATTCTAAGATTCTAAGCCTCTAAACATTTTAGTGGCAAGATGTGTTTAGTCAGAGTTGAGCAGAAACTTTAATGTGAATATGACTGGCCGAGAGTTAACTCCACACATCCTTTACACTTAGATTTGAGCATGTGCTAATCATAACGGGTGCTCGAATGATTATGTCAAGCATAACATAGAATTTGAACCTACGCCTGTGATAAGTGAACCCCTGAAGTTTTCAATATATTATATCCAAACTCATTTTTTTATTCATTCGTGGGGTATAGACATCATCAGCTGGGCCAGCATTTATTGCTTATACTTTAGTTACCTTCAAGAAGATAATGGTGGACTACTGCAGTCCATGTGCTGTAAGTAGACTCACACTGCTGCTGGGGACAGAATTCCAGGATTTTGACCCAGCAACAATGAAGGAACTGTGATATATTCCGAAGTCAGGAGAGTGAGTGGCTTTAAAGAGAACTTGCAGGTGGTGGTTTTCTCATGTATCTCCAACCATTGTCCTTCTAGATGGAAGTGGACATGGGTTTGGAAAGCTATAGTGAAGTCAGGACCCGAGTTGCCCTGGCAGAATCTAAAGTGGACATCTGTGAATAGGTTATTGCTAAGCAAGTGCTGCTTGGTAACTCTGTGATAACACCTTCCATCACTTTACAGATGATCAATAGTAGACTGATAAGGCAGTAACTGATCAGCTAGGATTTGTTCTGCTTTTTGTGTACAGGGCATACTTGGGCAATTTTCCACATTGTAAATGTTGTGGCTGTACTGGGACAGCTTGGCTAGGTGTGCAGCAAGTTCAGGAACACATGTCTTCAATGCTGTGGTTTATATAAAAAGGCTTTTGCCTGTGATGCTAATAAGTTGTCTATCACATGTAGCACATTTTGTAGTGTATTGTTTCAAATTGGAGAATTTATTCTGAATCTATTCTATGCCAGAGAAGCCTTTGTTTGGGATAAAATGTGACTGATGCATGGTCACAATTCACATCAGAGATATTTATTTAAAAAGAATGGTATGTAAGTGGAGCACACTGGTAATGCCATGCAAATAGGCCAGAAATCTGTGACTGATTTGTGTGGATAGCTTTATGAAAATAGCATTCAGCCTTAATTTCCCTATTTTGTGAAGTTGCTGTATTTGGATATTAATAGCCTATTTAAACTTCTCATAGAAAACTAAGTTTAGTTATGAACAGAAGGTAAAGTTGCTATAGTCCTACCAGGGCATCAAGCTGCTCTCTGATAAGAGAGAGAGAAAACTGATAGTTATTTAACCTGAGGGTCACCACACAAAGTGAGGAGGAGAGGTTGAGAAGGAGAGTCCCTCATGGTAACTTCAGCCATTGTGGACTGAACCTATGCTGTTGGCATAACTCTACATTTGCAAACCAGCTGTCTCACTAATCAACGCCCACAGAATAAGTAACATGTGATAATTGTTCATGATTGGCAATCAACCCCTTTTGCCAGAATGTAAACAATTAAAAGTGTGGAGTGTCGTTGTTTAAGGTCATCAATCATTTTTGGAGATTTTTAAAACGTCAAATATCACATTTACGTTTTCCTTTCCTACCTATTCTCAATCCAGTCTTTTCCTTTGTTTACATATTCAATGTTGGACTGACCCACTCTAATTCATTTCCTTTGGATTGATCAGTGGCTTATGGATTTACTTAGTATGCTTTGCATTGTCACATTACTGCTTGCTAATACCTTTGGGAAAATGAGCGGTGTGTGCTTTAGCTGACTTGATATTTCCTGCTCCTTTGTTACTTTTTAGATTAGATTGCCTACAGTGTGGAAACAGGCCCTTCGGCCTGACCAGTCCACACCGACCCACCGAAGAGTAACCCACCCAGACACATTTCCCTCTGACTAATGCACCTAACACTACAGGCAATTTAACATGGCCAATTCACCTGACCTGCACATCTTTGGACTGTGGGAGGAAACTGGAGGAAACCCACGCAGACATGGGGAGAATGTCCAAACTCCATGCAGGCAGTTGCCCAAGGCTGGAATCGGACCTGGGACCCTGGTGCTGTGAGGCAGCAGTGCTAACCACTGAGCCACTGTTATGTTGCTTGTCACTGCTCTTCACAAGATACTCAACTTTTCAGATACAATGTCTGTGGTTACCTTTACAGGTAGCTTGTGCTCTCTGCTTTTGGCATCCTTTTCTAAAACTCTGGATGTTGTGCCTCCTTGGGAGTGAAGGCAATATTCTGTAACTTGTGTAATTATCCAGGTTAGCACAGTCGGATTTGTGCTTTGCTCAAAACCATATAGGGCTTCCATATTTTCTGCATTTGTGTGATGCTGAATATCAGCTACTGGTGGCCATATATCTAACATGCCATATATCACTAAAAGAGAAAGATTTTGCAGGGCGATGGGGACAAATGGGAAGTAGAAAAGTAAAAGCAAGGCCACTATCAAATCGCACATGATCTTATTGAATGGTGGAGGAGGCTCAAGGGGCCAAATTCCTACTCATGCTCCTAGTCACATCCTAATGGGACTAGCTGAGTTGCCCTTTCTGAAAGCTGGTGTGGACACAATGAACCAATGGCCTTCTCCATTCTCCTGCGCTGTAACCGTTCCATGTGATTCTATGTCTGCCTTCACCAATGCATAATGGAAGAAGTAGAAAGTAAAATAAGAACAGCAAATACTGGAATCTATGGATAAATAAAGCACAAATTTGATTTTCAAGTTGATAGCCATCTGTTTGAATAACTGAGCATTCCCAGCATTTTGTGTTTTATGTTACTTCCATTCTTAACTTTTGCAAAATTTTGCTTCAGTGAAACCTGAATCTGCTTTCCATTATTTTGCACATAAGCTCAGGATACAATGTAATTTAGTAATGTTGTAGTTGTGACTATAACATAAGTAGTGACAGGTAGATAGCATGGATCCCGAAACACCTTGGTGTAAAAATTCACTATTCTTGTTTACTGATCATTCATTGTCCTGCCTCTTCTGCCCTTTATCTTCTTTCGGTTCTGTAACTTGCCAAGGAGTTTGCACTTTCCACTACTGTCTCTTGTGCATCTCAGTTTTCAGTGTCAATCATTGGTGTCATCAGCTTCCCATATGCTAAGTTCTGGGTGGCACGGTGGCACAGTGGTTAGCACTGCTACCTCACAGCGCCAGAGGCCCGGGTTCAATTCCCGCCTCAGGCNNNNGGTTTCCTCCCACAGTCCAAAGATGTGCAGGTCAGGTGAATTGGCCATGCTAAATTGCCCATAGTGTTAGGTAAGGGGTAAATGTAGGGGTATGGGTGGTTTGCGCTTCGGCGGGTTGGAGTGGACTTGTTGGGCCGCAGGGCCTGTTTCCACACTGTAAAGTAATGTAATCTTCTGTAATTAGATCCATAAACCTTATGTTATGGACCAGACCAAACCCCGTCAAAATACTTTAAGAAGATAGCCTTGACCCCAACTTTTTCTTATTGTTAAACTCAAGTGTAAAGCATTGTGTTTTAGATGCAATTCGATTGGTCAAACTAGCAGGCTTGAAGCAAAACACATTTTATTCTTACCCTAAGATTGAAATACCTGCAAAGGGAGGAGAATTTGAGTAACTTAACTCTATTGACAATCTAACAGAATAATAGATTATGTAACTACTAAACAACAACTGTTCCAACATAGTAACATCCCATAGACACACCCTGGGCAAAGGCAAATTAAGTAAACCAAATTGTCTAACATGGGATTCTGGCACCAGGGAAAGAACCCTCCACTTGTATCTGTGAAGGAGAGAGGAATAACAGCTTCTACATCCAGCATCAATACGCTAGTAACTATTGAAAATTAAATTAAAGCCTGGTTCTGTGGGGGCCTGACCCCACCCATTCAAGCGGCTTCTACTGTTTCAACTTTAAAAAAAAACCCAGAACTTGGAACAGACCACTCAGCATCTCTCTCTCAACCTCCATTCATGAAGAAAACTAAGACAAAATATACCTCTTAAAGCCATAGTTTCATCATACTTGCTATTTTTATATTTCTCTCTCCTCATTTATGATGTTCTTTAAAATCTATCTCTTTGATCAGACTTGTGGTCAAATGTCCCAATATTTCATTGGCCCAGGGATTCTGATCAAATAGTCATTGCAGCAGTGCAGCCTAGTGTTATCAGTCAGGACCATTCAGAAATTCCAATGCAGATAAGCAAGGGAAATTGAAAATTTTGATAGATAGTGGCTTTGCTTCGAGAACCCTGTGAAAATATCCCCTATAATGTTGCTGATTTTGAAAGATCCCAACTCACTTTGATTTAGTAGTTATCCCAGAAGTTTTAGAGGATTATAAACTTATAGTAATCCCTTGTTAATGATGAAGCTGAATGCCCCATTCACCACTTCCAACTACATCATCATGACCCCTGACACGTCTGAACCATAAAACCCTCAATCCCTGACACAATGCTTTCACACCTCTGGTGTAACCCCACCAACACAAAACCCAACACCATTCATGCCCTACTGTCCCCAGGTCCAAACTGAGATAACACCCAACACTTTTGAACAGCTGGACAATACCCATGCCATTCACCCCTGCTGGACCTGAGGACACTCCAACCTGAGCTTTTGATTTACCCTACACACTCTTGCACCTATCTGACATAAACCTGACATACAAAAAATAGGGAAGTTATGTTTCAATTATACAGGCACTAGTGAGATTGCTGTGTACAGTATTGTTTTATTTATTTAAGATAGGATACAAATTCATAGGAAGCAGGTCAGAGAAGACGTACTAGATTGACAACAGGAATGGACAAGCTCAGCTTGTGTCTGCTAAACTTTAGAAGAGAGAGAGGCAACTTGATTGAAACCTACAAGGTCATAAGGGATCTTGATAAGATGCAGGGGATGCCTCCAATTGTTGGAGAAATCTGAACTAGGGATCGTTGTTTCAGAACATACAACTTAGGAAGGCAAATAGACCACTTTGATGTGTCCAGGGATTCTATTTCCACTGCCTTTGAGGAAGAGAGATCCAAAGATTTGTGGCCCTCTGAGAGAAACAAATTTGCCTCAACTTTGTTTTAAATGAGCAACTACTTCTTCAGAAACAGCGATCCCTAGTTCAGATTTCTCCAACAAGTGGAAGCATCCCCTGCATCTTATCAAAATCCCTTATGACCTTGTAGGTTTCAATCAAGTTGACCCTCACTCTTCTAAAATTTAGCAGACACAAGCTGAGCTTGTCCATTCCTGGTGTCAGTCTAGTAAATCTTCTCTGAACTGCTTCCAATGAATTTGCATCCTAACCTTAAAAAAAACAATATTGTACACAGTAGTCTCAGTAGTGCCTGTATAATTGAAATTTAACTTTCCTACATTTGTATTCAATTTCACTCGCAGTAAATAACAACATTGTATAATCTTTCCTAATAACACTCTTTACCTGGATGGAAATGTTTTTCAAATCATGTTCTATATACCCTCTGCATGAAGAAGTTGCCCCTCAGGTCCCTTTTAAATCTTTCCCCTCGCACCTTAAACCTGTGCCCTCTAGTTTTGGACTCCCCTAATCCTGTGAAAAAGACCTTGGTTATTCACCCTATCCTTTCTGCTCAAGATTTTACAAACTTCAATAAGACTGCTGTAATCTTCGAAAATTCCCTAGGTTATTTAAAGGTCCTAATGGTATGGAAAATCGCAAATGTAACACTTATGTTCAAGAAAGGAGGCACATGGAAATCAGGATACTTGGTTTAATGTCTGTAATTATCTTTTCTGTGTTTATATAACTTGCTACTTTTCCTTTGTAAGTCAATTTCTCGCTCTATTATTATTTTAGTCATCCTTTGCTGTTTTTAAAGCATTTCAATCTTCTGCCCAGTCATTAGTTGTTCACAGCTTGTCCACTCTTTCTTTCAATAATTCTTAGCTTTCTTAATTAACCACAGATGGCATATCATTCAAATTTTTCTTAATGGATTCTATCTTTGACAAAATCAATGAAATTCCTCTGAGTTTCTACTGCATTGCCTTTTAAACTAGCCCAAGGCCACTTTAGTCAATTCTAACTTCACACACTTGTAATAGTCATTATTTAAGTTTAGGTCTTGGGCCATATTTCTCATTCTCAAACAGATTATGAAATTCTACCATGTTACGATCACGCTTGCCTAAAAGGTGCTTTACTTTGTAATCCTAAACTAATCCTTTCACTTAACATATTTCCAGTCTCAAAATAGTTAACCAGACAATCTCTACAATGTGGAAGCAGGCCATTCAGCCCATCAAGCCCACACCAATCCTCTGAAGTGCATTTCACCCAGACCCGCCCCATCCCTGTAGCCCTGCACTTCCCATGGCTAACCCACCTAACCTGCACATCCCTGGACACTATGGGGCAATTTAACATGACCAATCCACCTAACCTGCACATCTTTGGACTGTGGGAGGAAACAGTCAATGGTGTAATTGAACCCGGGTCCCTGGCATTGTGAAGCAGCAGTATTAACCACTGAGCCACTATACCACCCCAAGTCTAATCCCTGGTAGAGTGTAGAATGTTTTGTTCTAAGAAACTATCCCAAATACATTCTATGAACTCATGCTTCAGACTACTGTTCTTAATTAGATTGTCCAATCAATCTGAAGTTTAAGGATAGCACAGTGGCTCATGGTGGCTCAGATGGTACCAAGTTGGCTCAGTGGTTAGCACTACTGCTTAGCAACATCAGAGAACTGGATTTAATTCCATCGTCAGATGATTGTCTGTGTGGAACTGGCAGATTCTCCCCATGTCTGCATGGGTTTCTATCGGATGCTCTGGTTCCTTCCTACAGTCCAAAGATTTGCAGGTTAAATGAATTGGCCATGCTAAATTGCACATAGTGTCCAGGGATGTGCAGGTTAGGTGGGTTAACCAAGGGTAATGCCAATTGCAGGGATCAGGTGTGAGTCTGGGTGGGATGTTCTTCAGAGGATAAGTGGTAGACTTGATGGGTTGAAAGGCTTGCTTCCACACTGTGGGGACTCTATGATTTAAAATAACTTATAATTATTGCTGTTGTATTATCAACAGTTGAACATTGTTATATAAAATGAAGTGATTCCACTTTCTCTGCAGCTTCTTTTTCAGTATATCTTCATACAACTTTCATTTTCTCTTTTGGCAATAGTGAGAAGGTAGTGGAAGTATTTCTGGTATATCTGTTCTTTAAGGGAAAAACCTTATAATTGGAAAGATTTTCTGCTTTGAGTGCAGCTATACAATTGCACTTAAAATGTGATTAAATTTCTGCTGGTTATGGTGCAGTTCAGGCTTTCAACAGCATCTGTGTGCCGACTCACAAAGTTAATATCTTCATCGAAGCAAGTACAATCCGGCGGCTTATTACAATATAATTGTTCCAATGATATTTTACTCAATGGGAAATACTCATTGATGTGTTGAAGTGTGGCAGTTTGTTGAAGTTTTAGAAATATAGCTGAAGATAGGTTTAACAACAAATATAATATCATCAATATGTGTTCATTCCTCCAACCGTGAGACTTCTGATTGTGAATTATTAAACATGAATTTAAAAATAAAACTACTGAGCCACTTAATAGTTTCATTGTCATATATTTTATAATAAATTTCATATTTTGACATGATAAAAGATTCCAAAACATTTTGCTTTACTTTTCACTGGATGTAGATGTCACTGTTTTTTGCCATTGAAATGGTGGCAATGGGTTTCCTTCTCTGGGCTATTTCAGGGGGCAGTTAAGAGCCAACTAATGTTGGTGTGGTGTAGCTTGTATCCCACAAAGATCTAACAGTTGCTGTGCCATGGATTTTCACTTCTCTAATGCCAGTTTGAACTTGTTGCTCAATCCAAGGCATCAGCAGGTGCTTGGTAACATTGAAATGGTTAGACAGGGTGAGTGGCTAATCACAGTGATGTATTTACACAGACAGCACATCAGGAAGTAAATGCCATTGATGTTCTTTACTTTTAATTTTAGTTTCAAGGATTGAAATTTTGAGATTAGGACATGGAAATAGATTTAAAGGAGAAGATAAGATGCCATCAACAAACTTTTAAAAAGTGAAATGCATGGAATTTGATTTTCAACAAATAAAACATTATATTATTAGTCCAATGAAGCTTTTCAACAGTAATTATGAACTTAGTTCCTTGCATTTAAAAAAAGAGTAATACCGTTTTCAACATTGAAAGGACTTTTATAGCAAGGCTAAGAACATAGAAGTGGAAGTTCTTGTTTGTTCAATGATTTCCAATTAATTTGATCTTGTATTACAACAGTAACCACACTTCAAAAGTACTGAATCAGCTGTAAAATGCTTTAAGATATCCTGTAATCATGGATATAAATGCCAGGTTTTATTTTCATGCAGCATGGAAAGACCTCAACTGTACTATCTCTTGACTAAGGTTGAATCAGTGACAACAACCTCTTGATTTTATGTTTAACTAGCCTTCCGTAGACTCCATTAATTGCTGCCAGTTTCTGAAGATGGTGAATTCTGACAGCTTTTCTGTTTAATGATTGAGAAAAATAGCCCAAGACATTAAAACCATTCAGATGTTACACCACAAATACCAAATAATCTGAGGTTGTATGTTTCGATTCCATGATCTAAGACTAATTAACACATTTAAACTTCCACAATTCTTTGTCAAAACAATAATTAAATTGACTTACTACTGATTAGATTTTGGGCATTTTAAAAGCAAGTCTGAAAAATAACAGTAGCAATTTACATTAATGCAGCAAAATAACACCTGGGCATGAAATTCATACATGTAACTTTGGACAGACTGTACCACTGGCTTTTACAACACAACCAGCCTCCTGTACTCCACGAAATGCATTTAATTGGTGTGATCCTGATATCACCTCAACAAATTTCTAATATAAAGCCACAATTTCAAATATGCAGATGTCATCAGCACCTGCGTTGTCCACATGCGGAAGAGAACCTTTGGTGTTCAAGTCATAGTTATAAACCTAAAGAGATGGGTTTTCCATGAACGCCCCAAACCATGCCATTTGGTGTTATTCATTGGTTGTAAAGGATCCCTGGATGTTCAGAATTCAATTATTTGGCCCTAGGATCTTTGAAGTTTCAGAAATTGGTAGGCATTTTGGCAGGGCTGAAGCACCAGAATTTGCCTCATATTGTGAATGTCTCTGGCAACATTTGCTGCTGGACATAATTACTTGAAAAGGTTGGGGTGAGCTGCCTTCTTGAAGGTTTGCAGCCCTTGTCATCTAAGGATACCCACAGTGCTGATAGGAAGGGGGCACCATCAGAAGGACTACAACATTTTAAACAGAAGGCTCATCACCATTTGCTCTGAGCAGCTTGGACTAGGTAATAAACAGTTCTATGTTAGTGCACTGCTTATTCAGTCAGTCACTGAAAATCATGGTATGAACTGTTAAGGGGTCTGAGTGATGTGGACTATGGCAAGGGTTGTGGCAGAATCAGATCAGAGGTCTGGCAAAGCCTACCTCAACATCAGGGGCACGTGGCTGCATTATTCATGATTTTGTTGTGTGGCGAGGTGGGTTTCTTGTCAGCAGCTGGGGAATTATAGCTCAGTGAAAGTGAGGACTGCAGATGCTGGAGATCTGAGTTGACAGTGTATTGCTGGAAAAGCACAGCAGGCCAGGCAGCATCTGTGGAGCAGGAGAAGCGACGTTTCGGGCAAAAGCCTTTCATCAGGAATGGGTCTGTAAGCCGAGGAGGTGGTGAGATAAATGGGAATTATAGTTTGCCAATGAAGGGGGATTTATAGCTTGTTAAGTGCAATATTAATGCCACAACTCACCTCATTAATATCTAGCTATGTATCGTACCAAATAGACCAAACAAGCTGGATGTTAGGAATTCTTGACCTGGAAGTCAGAGGGGGTACCTGGTGACATCAGCTTACATTTTGCTGTGAATAAGTTCCACATGAGATAGCAAACAGCAACACATCAGAGCACGCTCCATAGACACCAGCCACATGTACTCTACATCAATGGCCATTAGCATTCAACATGTGCCAGCCTCTAAAAGCACTCATGGCACATCTCTGATCCACTTACAGGACACTTCTGCATTTCCAAACTTCACCTTGAACTGCGATGCACCCAGCTCATGGACTGGACCAGGCTGACCTCTGGCATGTTATTTACTGTCATAGCATTGTGCTCATTCAGTCTCAGTCTGTTCACAGCATCACTGCCTTACAGTGCCTTGCTGTGCAAATTAGCACAAACACGAAGCCAAAAAGCTTGTTTTGATTGCCAACAGTCCTTAGAGAGAAAGCCTTGTGTCAGGGGTCTACACAGAGTAAGTCAAGCGAGGCCTTCAATACTAGTCCAGACCTGCTCTGGGTGGTTAGAGTCAGGATCCTCTCTGCAATGTTATATCTAGGGCAACAATTGTTCGTTGGCCTTTTACTGAGTTAATCATTATTCCCCTGTGAATTTTGACTGTGAGTATTGCCTGAGAATGTCACAGCTCTAACCTCAATCAATAATCATATATGTACCTGCCAGTTCATTTTAATTGTGATGAAGATTCCTGTATTAATTTTGCACCTACCCAAGGATGCTGATGTTAATTGTAGCACTGCCTAGTTACATAGAAGACTCAGCCACGGAGAGAATCAGCTGCTTGCTGACTAAACTCAGCACACTATTGCAGGAATATGATCAGCTTTATAAAAATCAATATGTATTTTTTGCCATCAAATTTGATTATTTCAACCTCATATTCAACAATTCCTGTTGATATTTTTTCTCTCTCACTTAAAGTGAGGGGATGGTATTTTAGTTTCTCACCTTTGTTTACTGACACCTCACCTTCTCCACAGTGTAAGATTGTGGTCAGGTAATTGCATCTTAATTGTTATCAGCATCTGGAATCATGGGTCAGTTAGAGTCATCATCTCATTAATCCATTTTTTTTTCATGTATGCTGCAGACTTGTACCATTGGGAGCTCAACACTACGTTTTGTCCTTTTCAGTTTTTGAGCATATCCAGGTGTAAATAAAAGCATAACATGTAGGAGCAGAAATAGGCGTAATTAGAGAGGTATGTAAAAACTCATGAACACCAGGGATAATTTGATGCGATTTGGTAATGATATACAGTAAATATGCAAATGGAGTTCTTTCTTTTGAAGCCATATTCCGTTCAGCAATTCAGCACATTCACTACAAGCACTGTGTGCTATGTAGTTTGCAAAGATTGCTAACAACGTGTGAATGCTGAGGCACAGAGGAGATGCAGGGGTGATTTAAAAGTATAATACCAAACTTGCAATGGGAAAACATATCATGAAGGGTTTGATAGACTGAGTCTCTGCTTTTGAATAAAAGAATGATGGCTGAGTGGTTACCAGATGGGTGGCTTTAAAATTCTGAAGGGTATTAATAGAGTGAATACAAAGGGAATGATCTGGTGAGACATGTGACAGAATTGCACAAGATGTCCAGCAAGGCCTACTTTTAATCTAGTTCCAGGCATTGAGACGAGTAAGAGGGATTATAGTTTGTTAACAATCTAATTGCACCTCTCCCTTATTAATAAACACCTTCCTATCTAACCATCCTTACAGTGAGGAAAGGGAGATGTTACAGATAATTGTGAGAGTGATGGAGCAAGAGCCTTGGTAGGAGGTGAGTGCAGTAGCACAGCTGGTGAGTATGCAGAAAGAAGATGCTGACATTCCCACTGATGGAGTGGAGAAGCCAAGCAATCTGAATAACTTAACATTTATCAAATGGAACATAATGTGACAATGTTCTTAACCACTCACCCACCTTGTCTGTATCTCTGCAGCTTCGTTGCGTCCTCCTCTTCATTTTTATTTTCCTATCTAACTTTGTATTGTCAGGAAATTTGGATTTATTTCATTCTGTTTCCTTTCTAAATCATTAAAATTGATTGTAAATGATTGAGGCAAATCTGATCCTTGTGAAACGTTTCCAGTCAAAGCCTTCCAACAGAAAGATGACTTATTTATTCCTAGTCTCTGGATGGGGTGTTTCAAGACTGGGGGGCACATTTTTGCAGTGAGAGGAGAGAGTTTTAGGAAGGACATAGGAGGCAGATATTTTACACAGAGGATGGTTGCGGCGTGGAATGAATTTCCTGAGGAAGTGGTGGATGTACAATTACAACATTTAAAAGTCATTTGGATAGATACCTGAATAGGAAAGTTTTGGAGGGATATGGGCCAAGAGCAGGCAGGTGGGACTAGTGTAGTTTGGCATGGACTGGTTGAACTGAAGGGTGTGTTTCCGTGCTGTATGACTCTGCTTTCTGTCCAATTCCTTAAACCATATTACCCCCATTGTATGAATCCTAACTTTGCTCAGTAATTTATTATGTCATCTTTTGAAAATCTAAGTACACTTTATCACTGGATCTCCCCTACTTGTTACATTGTCAAAATATTCAGATTTGTCAAGCATGACTTCCTGTCCATGAATCGAAGTTGACTTTGTTTAGTCATAATATAATTTTCTAAGTGTCCTGCTTCAACATTCCTAATAATAGATTTAAACACATTGCTGACATCTAATGTTAGGATAATTTGTGTTTCCTCATTGTATTTCTTCCTTCTTTCTTGAGATTATATTTATCACTTTCCAATCTTTGGGATCTGTTCCAGAATTTAAGAAATTCTTGAAAATGAGAACAAATACATCTACCAGCTCTGCAGCTACTTATTTTAAAACTGTAGGTTGCAGATTGCTATGTCAAAAGGATTTAGCACTGTTTGTAGAAAGGTTACACTCAAAATGTCGACTTCTCCACCTCCTGATGTTGTCTGGTTTGCTGTGTTCTTTCAGCCTTCTGCCTCTCTATTACCCATTATTTGTCAGTGTTTCTTTACTTATACCAATTTGCTTTAAGATTCTCATTTTTGTTACTCTTCAGATGCAATTATTTATTGGCATTTTCTTTTAGACTTCTACCAAGAAGAGAGATGCAAAGCATTTGTTCAATGTCTCAGCCATTTCCTTATTCTCCATTATCATTTCACTGGCCTCTGCTTCAAACAAGCGTTGCATTTCACTAATTTCTTTCTACTTGCATGCCTCAAGAAAATTCTTCCTCATTCTCTCTTCACTCTCCTTATCAATTTATTATTCTTCCTTAGCTGAAATCCTAAAATGAACTTAGTACTAAGGCTTTTTGTTAGTCATGTAAGCCTCTTCCCTGTTTTCATATGGTCATTAACTCATTTGTTAGTTAAAATTGGATCACTTATCCTATAAAATTTCGATGCCTTAAAGGAATGTTGATTTGTTTCAAGTTAATTGCCAGCTATGCTGTATATCTCTATGACTCTATGACTCTATTGCTTGTCTATTGCAATAACATTTAATTTAGTTTTGTAACTTGGCCAATATTCTCTCATCCCTATATAATTTGCTTTAAATTTAAGATTCTAGTTTTGGATTATCTAGACGACTTTCAAACTCAAAGTAAAATTCTATCATATTATCATTCCTCTTCTCAGAAATCTCTATATTACAAGGTTGTTAAATAACCCTTTCTCATTGCACAATATTACATTCAAAATAGCCTGTTCCCAGTTGGTTCATTGGCCTAGAAAACAATCGTGTGTACCTGTCCTCCACAATGTTACTGCAAATTTGGTTTGTCCAGGTATCTGAAGATTTCAGTTCCCCAAGACAATCTATTACCCTCGTTGCATGTGGCTCTGATTTTCTGATTTATATTCTCCCTACAGTAAAGCTGCAGTTAGGGGACTTTTATGGAACTCCAATCAATATTTTATCTCACTTGCTGTTCACTCTTAGCTTCACATGAACAGATGAGATATCTTGTGAAGTAATGATAGTGTCCCTCTCTCTGAACCACAAGGTCTGTGTCCAAGTCCCGGCTGCTCCAATGGTGTGTCATAAACATTTACTTCATTATGTTCTGAACAAAGGTCCTTTCCCTCTATTTTCTTTATTCTGTCTTTCATTATCAGGGTTTCATCTCCTTTTTTTTTGTTTAGCCTATCTGTTCTAAAAGTAAGTGTCCTGAAATGTATCGTTCCCAGTACTCGTCACTTTGAATCCCGTAAGGTCAGTTATCTATTTGTGCTATTAATTCATTTATTTTGTAATGAATACTTCACACATTGAGACACAGTGACTTTAACTTAAAATATTCTTCAGATTTTCTCTGATGTCACCTTATCAATTAACACCCCTGAACGTTGTTACTTTCACACTCCCTTCTTGAGTTCCTCAAGATATTTTTAAACAAAATGTCATTCAAATCCAGAGCTTTGATGTTTCCCTTGCTGCTTCTGAGTTTACCTTTGCTTGAATCCTCTCAACAGTCCCTCCCCTTTCTCAGTTTAAAGCCCTCACTACTGCCCTAGTTATTCAGGATACTGGTCCCAGTGTGGTTTAGCTGTCAGCTCCCTTTCTCCTCAGTGTTGGTACCAGTGCTGATGCAGTGAAGCACATGCCTCCTGTTCCACTGTAATCTGATATAGCAGGATAGGAACGAGGACTGAAATCCGTTGCCATAACAACAAAATATGGCATACAATAATGTTTTCAGCAGGGAAGTGTTAAACTACATACATAAAGTCAGAGAGAGAAAAAACACAATCGCATGTGGTATTTATGTGAGTTATACTGTTAGATTGGGCCAAGTAATGGATCACCTTTCAACTTTGAAATGAATGTGTGTATATCTGTATTAGATAATGTTTCACTGTCATCTAACACCACTGTGTTTTGACTTGGCATTAACTACCTTTGCAATTCCCAAGAGTTCTGCCTTTTTAGCAATGAGATCAATTTTCTTTAATCCTGTCGATATCTACAGTGAATCTAATATTTTCTCCAGACTCGGGAATTATTGCAGTGTTTCATTCTTTAATTGGGAGGACCACAGACCCAGTTTCAATTTTTATGTGTTGACAGCACTGATCCAATGTGCTGAGTCTCTGTTCTTTCCTTTCCATAGTTCAACTCATTCAGTTTTGATGTGATGTCTGTAAGGAACCTGAATTCAGGAGTCACACATTGTCTGAGAGCTGACTATGTGCTTTATTTATTGATATATGAAAAGTGGCAATTTCAGGCAGCAGATCAAAGTCTTTGCAGGATCTTTCCTCGACTTAATCACTTCACAGCAGCACAGAGGACGAGTTTACCATGGGCAGTATTAAATTCACTGAGTAAGGATTTCAACAAATGTTTGTGAAGTGCTCTTTCTTGAATCAGATTTCCCATCTTCACCTTTGTTACGTAAGAAAACATTACTCACTGATGCCTGCTGTTAGATTATACAGTGGTAATTGACAAAAGAGGGGTAATCAGGGTTATTTCACGCAAAGTGAAATTAATCCAATATTTGTGACAAGACTGGCTGATGCAGCATCAGTTGTAATGGAAAGCAATTTCATGATTGAGTGTTTTTTTCTCAAGAACGTATTTTTTTGAAATCACTGCAGATACTCTCTTCCCATGTTAAACAGAGAGGATCCTCTTTAGTCACAATCTCCTTAAAAACCATGTGCTCAAAAACAATCAGCTGGGTTATGTCGATCATACCGATGGAGTCATCAAACTGAAGTGAGAAGCATTCTCAGTCCTTCAGGTCCTGCCGTAGTTGCTGAAAGGCATTGGGAAGACAAATTCTTTTCACAATTGAAAAAGATAAGAACACTTGCCTTCGATGTCACCAAAGTATATTGATAAATAAAAAGGAGAATTGAGAATTATACCTTGGTACTGTAGAAGTATCAAGTGACTTGTATGGGGTTGCTGTTACTATTCCTTCTTTTGCTTTTAAAGTCTTTGAATAAAGTATCAGTAAGAGGTATTGTTTGTTTAATTACCGTCTGTCGATTTCTTATGTTTTGCCTGAAGATAGCAAATATGAAATGGTCCTTCAGTGAGGGCCTTATCTTTCTTGCTGGTTTAGAATGGAACTAAACATTGAACTTCTAAAATGACCTTCAGCTGATCAACTTTCCTTATCTGAAGCATACTTGGATTCACTATGCATTGTTATGTGGTATAATTCTAAATTTTCCTTTTTACTTATCAATATACTTTGGTGACATCTAAGGCAAGTGCTCTTATCTTTTCAACTGCGAGCAGACTTTGTCTACCCAATGCCCCCTGCCCCTCCGAGAAAAGCTTAGGGTCAGGGTTCATTGTTTCAAATTAAGAAGTTGCCCATTTAAATCAGAGGTGAAGTTTTGCTTTGTCACAGAGGAGTGTGAGTCTTTCAAACTGTTTTCTTCTCAAAGCAATGGAAGCAGAGTCTTTAAATAATTTTAAGGTAGCAATAGATAGATTATTGAGAGTCAAGGTGATGAAAGGTTGTCAGGGTTAGATGGGAATGTGGAGTGATTGGCATTATCTTATTGAATGGCAGAGCAGGCTTGAGAGGCATGGAGGCCTACTCCATGCTAATTTAAATGTTTGTATCTGACTAGTTTGGTCTCACCTGGAATAGTGCATTCAGTTGTGGGTGTTACAATTTATTAAGGATGTGAAAGCCTGAGAGAGAGAAAGAGTGCGGAATAGATTTATGAGAACACTTTCAGGGTTGATGAACTTCAGTCATGAAGCTCGATAGAAGTTCGACATTCCCTTGGAGAAAGAAAGCTGAGGGGAGATTTGGTGGAGGTATTCAAAATCATGCAGAGACTGGTCAGTGTAGATGGGAGGAAACAAATGAAAGGATTGAGAATGGCATGGTACAGATTTAAATTAATGAAAAGAAGCAAAAACAATGTGAGAAAGAAACCATTTTTTTCATGCTGCTCGTGGTTAAGGTCTACAATGCACTGCCAGAATGTGTGGAGGAGCTTGGTCCAATTGAAGAAATGAAAGGGGATTAGACTAGCAGCTGAAGAAGAAGAATGTATAGAGTTACATGCAGAGCACCTGAGAACGATCAATTAACATTGTGCCAATCAGAGAGCCAAAGCGACTCAATGGGACTAATGTCCTCCTTTTGCTGTAATGATTCTGTGATTTCATTACCTTGATGGACTGCCAAGAGGGGTGATAGATTGTCACTTGTTCAGAGAGTGACAAAGGAAAGCAGGAACTTCAGGGTAAGAATCAATGAGCTTGGATGGAAAGTTTTAGTATATGTAATTAGATGGGGAAAATTTTAAAAAGGACAAAGAATCACTGTTGATAACTTTATGCTACTGGACGGGGTTAGGCTAAGTACTAGTCACATTCTTAACATGGCTCCTTTCAGAAAAAAAAGATAGTATAGCTCTATCTTACATCTGTATTAATCCTATTGGCTATAGCAGCATGGTTGGCTATATTTTGTGAACAATAACATTAATATTAACCATATTTGTTCCTAATTTGATATACCCAAGTCGTCTTTTTGGAGGTTGTACACTGCAGGATGCCAGAAGAATTAATGAAATGGTCTGATAATTTGGTTCTCAGCATGGATGCTGGTACTGTTATGATACCACAAGGGAGATATTTCATTCCCATGTGTAAAAGAATCATCTGTTTATCTCTGGTTTCATGTGCTGAGCTTTCGATCCTTTGTCTGATAGATGCTGAGGTTTGCACAAATGCAGCACAGCAGGGACCACTGGAGGCACCACTCTCGATTGTTCAGAAGAAAAAAGACCTTTTGCATTCACAATTTATGCAGATGGTTGTCTTTTGTACAATTTGCTAAAAATGGCATTCAGAAAATTGTCAAAACTCATGATTTATGAACCAATCAAATCGATCTTGGCAATTAATTATGGATCTGACAAAAGCAGTGTGAGAGAGAATTGAATTTTTCATGAGGAATATAGTAAATGAGCTCTAGGATTTTAAACTGATAAAAGACACTCTGGCTGTGTATATCCTGAATGTGTTCTTAAATACCTGAGCAAGTGGGAGCTGAGCCCAGACCTCCTAGCCTCCAGGTAGGAACATTACCACCGAAACACAACAACACAGAACATTAGCTTAAGGTTCTGGATGATAAATCTAGTCACATTACAATGATGCCACTGCCTCCCCTGCTTTCTCTGGTTTTATCCCTACCCATTTAATGGAATACAACTGACCTACTATTGAAAATTCCTCCACATTTATGTGCAAATGCAATTACTGTCATTGTAATAATTTTAGCACAAAAAGTATGAGTTCCTAATTTATAGCAGTTCTCTCATGAAAGACATTGATGTGACAGTTGACTTCTTTCCAATAATCTACCAGTTTTCTTTATATTGTTTTCTAGTACAAACCCAAATATTATCAATTTTAATTTCAAAATTGCTGTGGTAAGAGTATTACGCATGACAATCATGGGTGATCAGAAAGATCAATTCAAACACCAGCTACGTTACTCCAGGTTGTCTGAATGGAGTGATGGTTGGCAGCAACAAATTGATTTAATATGAAACAATAATTTGCTTCTAACAATTCTACTCTAAGGTAAATGTTTACTGCAAATGTAGCTTTTGGGTGACTGCATCTTGTGGTCTGGTTAAAGTTTGCGTGTTGAGTACCAAATTAAATGGAATGCTACTTACAAGTGCACACTGTGATCATTTACATTTGAAACTTGTGGTGTATTTTAAAATAAGAAGTAATGCCTGATTTGCCTATACTGGATGCCTCAGGAAGAGACCTACACAAGATTTTGTTAATTTTCAGGATGTACCTGTCATGAGCAAGGCCACAATTTATTGTTTATTCTTATTTGCTCTTGAGAAAGTGCTGATGAGGTTATTGAGTGCCACTGAAGCTACACTCATTCAGATTAGTGGAGAGTTTTCCAACTCTTCTGCCTGATAGAAGGTAGTATGGTGTCTAGGAATCACTGGAACATTTCATGGACCACACAGCCTCAGACATGCTGATTTAGTTGCTGAATTTATGTGGATGATGCAATTATGTTTCTGGTAATGGTGATCGATAGACTGTTAATGGTTGGGGATTAGTTGATGGTAATACCAATGAATGTCAAGAGGAGGTAGTTAGACCCTTATCAGAGTATTTTCTGTACATTCCTGTGGGTTGAAGATTACTTATTAATTACCAACTCAAGCCTGAATGTTGTCTTGCTTCATGTGGGTATGAAGTGTATCAATTATTTGAGTTAATCAACCATTATCAAATGGATCTGAATACAAAGAAGGTTACCTCAGAGTACAGCGGGATCTTGATCAGATGGGCCAATGGACTGAGGAGTGGCAGATGGAGTTTAATTGAGATAAATGTGAGGTGCTGCATTTTGGAAAAGCGAATCAGAGCAGGACTTATACACTTAATGGTAGGGTCCTAGACAGTGTTGCTGAACAAAAAGACCTTGGAGTGCAGGTTCATAATTCCTTGAAAGTAGAGTTGCAGGTAAATAGGATAGAAGGCATTGGGTATTCTTTCCTTTATTGGTCAGAGCACTGAGTATAGGAGTTGGGAGATCATGTTGCATCTATACAGGATATTGGTTAGGCCACTTTTGGAATATTGTGTGCAATTCTGGTCTCCTTCCCATCAGAAGAATGTTATGAAACTTGAAAGGCTTCAGAAAAGATTTACAAGGATGTTGCCAGAGTTGGAGGATTTGAGCTACGAAGAGAGGCTGAATAGGCTGGGTGTGTTTTCCCTCATCAAGGTTTATAAAATCATGAGGGACGTGGATAGAGTAAATAGACAAGGTCTTTTCACTGGGGTAGGGGAGTCCAGAATTTGAAGACATAGCTTTTAGGGTGAGAGGGGAAAGATATGAAAGAGTCCTAAGGGGCAACATTTTCACACAGAGGGTGGTTTGTGTATGGAATGAGCCGGTAGAGGGAGTGGTAGAGGCTGGTACAATTACAGCATTTAAAAGGTACCTGGATGGGTGTATGAATAGGAAATGTTGAGAGGATTATGGGCCAAGTGCTGGAAAATGGGACTAGCTTAGGTTAGGATATCTGATCTACATAGAAGAGTTGGACTGAAGGATCTGTTTCCATGCTGTACATCTTTGACTGCATAACTCTTGACAATCATCAAGAAATATCCATATCTCTGACCTCATGATAGAGTTCAAAAGGGAAAAAAAGAGCAAAATTTGCAAATGACGCAACTGTTCTGACTTCTTTGTTTTGAAGTGGACTTCCAATATGATCTGTACATTTCCAAGTGTTACATTTTTTCACTTTGATTTCCATTGTGTTTCTTTCCTCTGTGCATGAAAGCCAACGCTGAAGCAGCTGAAGATTGTTGACTGTCAGAAATACCCTCAGAAGCTCTGGAAGTTTTTTAAAATTCATTCACAGAGGGCAAATTGCTGGGGGTCTGGAGTCATGTGTAGGCCAGACCAGGTAAGGATGGCAGTTTCCTTCCCTAAAGGACATTAGTGAACCAGATGGGTTTTTAAAATGGACTCATGGCCATTGTTAGACTCTTAATTCCAGATTTTTTTTATTGACTTCAAATTCCACCATCTGCCATGGCAGGATTTGAACGCATGTCCCCAGAACATTATCTGAATCTCTGCATTACAGTCCAGCAGTAATACCACTAGTCCATTGCCTTCCCTGACATCCTGTGGCTCAAACGATTGGCCCTAACAAAGACAATCCTTTGTATGACATTTGATTCCAGGCAAAGGTGACTCAATTCTGGTTTCCACTGACTTCAATTTTACAAGGTGGCCTTGATGTCACACTTGGTGAGTTGTTGCCTTGGTGTTCGGGGCAGTCACTTTAATTTCACCTCTGGAGTTCAGACTTTTTGATCACATTTAAACCATGGCTGTAATGAAGTCTGGAGATGATTGGTACTGGTGGAACTCAAACTGAACATCATTGCATAGTATATGCCACTTGTTTGCACTGTCATTAACATCCTTCTTCACTTTGTTGATGGCGAGTAGGATGGTTGAGCATTAATTGGCTGGCTTAAAATTTGTTCTGCTGTTTATGCACAGGAATATCTGAGGTAATGTTTGTTTGCTCATGTGGATGTCAGTGTTGTAGCTACAAGCAAAACTAATTCTGGAGCACAAGTCTTCACCACAGCAACCAAGGTGCCATTAGAACAAAATATTTCCTGCTATCATTTGTGTGAATCGAGTTGGCTGGAAACTGTGATTTGAGATAATATGGACCTCAGGAAGGATCCAAGAGGGATCATTCACTTAGCGCAGCTAGCTAAAGATGGTTTAAAATGCTTTTGTCTTTTTCATTGAATATGGCCCACTTTATACACTTTACATGGGATGAATGTACCCATATTACCCAAAAGTGCTTAGTTTTTGTCAGTTTCTTCATAATGGTTCCAGCTAGTTAGTCAATGACTAGTCACAATGTTAGTAGACCACTCAATAAGCACAGCGAAATATTACTTGTTTCTTTAAAATCTGAGTTCATTGTGCGTTCTACATTTCGCGTTTGTGGGGCAGCACATTGGAATCCTGATTTGCAACTGATGCCATTTAAAATACACTCTATGAAGTGGCCATGAACAGATTTTAGTTTAGAACAACTATTTCTATAATGACAAGAAACAAGAATTGTCATTAATAATTGCTATTTCAAATTTTCTAGCTGTTGAAATGACAATGGTACTCCACCCTGCCTATTGGATGTTGTGTAACCTATGTGGATCTAAAGAAATTATATTTAAACAAAGATTAATTCATCAAATTACCACAATACCAGAATGAAGCAACTGGAGAAGATAATCAAGCTTAAATTGTTTGGTTAATCATTGTTGCTTACTTCAGGAAGGCCAGTACTTTTATCATTCTATTGCATTCATGACGCTGTTTAAATCTAGTCTGTCCAAGGTAGTTCAATTATTCCGACGCAGTCTTATTGTTTAATTCATTAGCTGTACTGCACATCCTCAGGTCTTATTAAAACATAATTGAATCTTGTCAGTTTATTCTGACAGCCAACATCAAACCTGAAATATTTGGTTGATTTGCTTATCTTGAAGTTTGTTTAACCAGGGATACTTTTAACAACTTGGAAAACTGATCCTGTCCGGATCCACTTCTTATGATCCCAGTGTCCAATAGATTTTGGCCGTGGATGGAAACTTCTTCACACTAAGGATGAACAGCTCTGCATTGAAAGACGATAGAAAAAGGGATTCAGATCCAATGATGTTACTTTACTGCAATATTTTGCTTAGTAAGCATATGAGTTTGCATGCTGAAAGCTTGTGTCTGCTAGATAGTAGGACTCCACATCCTTCCTATAATGCAGCGACCAGAACTGTACATAATACTCCAAGTGCAGCCGCACCAGAGTTTTGTACAGCTGTAACACGACCGCATGGCTCCGAAACTCAATCCCTTTAACAATTAAATCTAACACACCATATGCCTTCTTAACAACTCTATCAACGTGGGTGTCAACTTTCAGGAATCTATGTGCATGGACACCGAGAACTCTTTGCTCTTCTACACTACCAAGAATCTTACCATTAGCACAGTACTCTGTATGAAACGACACCTGAAAGATGCTCATGCATATGTTTGAGTAGGCACTTCCATATGACATGCACTTGTTTCCATGGTTTCTGTTGCAACCAATTTTGGGAATATGACATTCCCCGCAGCAGCTCAGTATGAAGATATTGATTTTAAAAGAAAGGCTTAAATTGTGAGCTGGTTATTTGTGTATTAGTAGTTGGAGTTCAGTAATATGGACTCATGCCAGCAGTTCAATACTTCAAGCAGAGGCCATTACGCAGATATTCCAACTGCAAAAGAATCTGTTTAAATGATAACTTGAGTAAAGAAACTGTTGTAAGATCATATTGAGGTTGTATGGAGAGAAATTAGTTAGTCTTCACAGTGGTGAACAGGAGCAGTATTAATGAGATGCACTATATAGCTAGGTAGGAGAGAGCAGTCCTAGAGTCATGCTGGTTCAGCGATAGTTCCAAATGTCTGGACATCAGAATCACTAATGATGGATCCCATTCATTGCATAATGGGACATCATCATTATCCGACAACCAACCTCAAGATTTTTGTTCAGTTCTTTTAAATTATTTTCATTTATCATGAACATTTTCCTTTACATTTAAGTCCTAAGATTTCTCATAACGTTTAACTACTGACAATTCTCTCATTGTCATTCCACCGATGATAGTATTCTGGCTCTGTTCTCAGCACATCTTGGAGAAGGATGGGGCTTCATAGAGCATAGAACATAGAGCATTACAGCGCAGTACAAGCCCTTCAGCCCTCAATGTTGCGCGGCCATGTGGAACCAATCTGAAGCCTATCTATCCTATACTATTCCATTTTCATCCATATTTTTATCCAATGACCATTTAAACGCCTTTAAAGTTAGTGAGTCTACTACTGTGGCCGACAGTGCGTTCAATGCCCCTACTACTCTCTGAGTAAAGAAACTACCTCTGACATCTGTCCTATATCTACCACCCCTTAATTTATAGCTATGTACCCTCGTGCTAGCCAACACCATCTGAGGAAAGAGGCTCTCACTGTTCACCCTATCTAACCCTCTGATTATCTTATATGTCTCAATTAAGTCACCTCTCAACATTCTTCTCTCAAATGACAACAGCCTCAATCCCTCAGCCAGTCCTCATAAGACCTTCCCTCCATACCAAAGACTCCACATCCTTCCTATAATGCAGCGACCAGATCTGTACATAATACTCCAAGTGCGGCCGCACCAGAGTTTTGTACAGCTGTAACACGACTCCATGGCTCCGAAACTCAATCCCTTTAACAATTAAAGCTAACATACCATACGCCTTCTTAACAACTCTATCAACGTGGGTGTCAACTTTCAGGGAACTATGTGCATGGACACCGAGAACTCTTTGCTCTTCTACACTACCAAGAATCTTACCATTAGCCCAGTACTCTGTATTCCTGTTACTCTTTCCTAAGTGAATCACCTCACACTTTCCTGCATTAAACTCCGTTTGCCACTTCTCAGCCCAACTCTGCAGCTTATCTATGTCCATCTGTAACCTGCAAATTTACTAGCTCATCCTTCTACGCCCTCATCTAGGTCATTTATAAAAATGACAAACAGCAGAGGCCCAAAAAAGATCCTTGCGGTCCACCACTGGTAACTGAACTCCAAGATGAACATTTCCCATCAACTAGCACCCTCTGTCTTCTTTCAGATGGCCGATTTCTGATCCAAACTGCTAAATCACCCTCAATCCCATGCCTCCATATTTTGTGCAATAGCCTACTGTGGGAAACCTTATCAAATGCCTTACTGAAATCTGTATAGACCACATCAATCACTTTACTCTCATCCACCTGTTTGGTCACCATCTCAATGAACTCAATTGGGTTTGTGAGGCACGACCTACCCTTCACAAAACCATGCTGACTATCCCTAATCAACTTATTCCTCTCCAGATGATTATACATTCTATCAGGTGAATTGGCCATGCTAAGTTGCCCGTAGTGTTAGGTAAGAGGTAAATGTAGGGGTATAGGTGGGTTGCGCTTCGGCGGGTCGGTGTGGACTTGTTGGGCCGAAGGGCCTGTTTCCACACTGTAATCTAATCTAATCTAATCTAATCTCTTATAACCTTTTTCAGCACTGTACCCACAACCAATGTAAGGCTCACCGATCTATAATTTCCAGGGTTGTCTCTACTCCTCTTCTTGAAAAAGGGAACAGCCTTCACTATCCTCCAGTCTTCTGGCACTATACCTATAGACAAAGATGACATAAAGATCTCTACTCCCCTTCAATGGTTCACATTCTGCTGGAAGAAATGAAGAATCCTAAGCAGGCTGGAAGCAGACATGACTGCTTGTTCCTGGGGTATATCGACGATGACGAATAGACACTGAAGAGAGGCCAATGAAGAATGGACTTGGGAGACAAGCCATCAGCACCCTGAAGAAGGAAAGACAAGGGAAGTAGCTGCACATGAAATCCTCTCATATGCTGCTTTATAGCTAGGTGGAGGTTGAAAGGGACTTCAGCACCTACTTTGGGAAATGGAGGATTTGCTGGTTTGTAAGCAATGAAAAGTATGGCACACATCCCTGAAGCTAAGGCTGCATCTTGAAAGTTGACAAAGCTCCAGGACTGTGGAATATAGGAAACTGTTGAAGATCCTCGCAATTCACTCCCTCTGGGATACTATTGTTAAAATCTGTAGAAGATGGACTTTATGTAGGCCTCTCAGCAGGAATATGATTCGTGTAGGACTCTTATCTGTTATCATGAGCTATAGATTGAGGAAGAAGTACTGAGGACATAGGAGCAGCAACACAAAGGCACTTTGGAGATGGAGCCCTGAGAGACAGCTGCAGTCAGGCAGACAAAGAAATCAATAATGGCAAACCAAGGAGAAAGAAAAGCTGCTAATGGGGACCTTTTGTGTGAAAATGGGCAGCTGTGCTGACAGCAGCCCATGTGATGACAAGGCCCGGGATGTGAGGGTGGGTAAAGGACATGGAATAAAGTTCTTAGGCTCTAAAATTATAGAATTCGATATTGAGTCCTGAAGGTTGCAGGGTCCCTAAGTGGAAAATGAAGTGCTGTTCTTCCAGCTTGTGCTAAACTCCACTTCAACACTGCAGCAAGCCTGAGATGGAGATGTTGACAAGGGAACACAGTGGTGTGTTGAGGTGGCAGACAATTGGAAGCTCATTTTTACAGACAGAACAGGTATTCTGCAAAGGGGTCACCCAGACTACACTTAGTCTCCACAAAGTAGAGGAGAGCACATTGGGAGCAGTGAATACAGTCGACTAGCTTGAGTAAAATGCAAGTGAAGTGCTGCTTCAGTGGAAGGTATGTCTGGGGCCCTGGAGAGTGAGGAGGGAGGAGGTAAACAGGCAGGTGGTATACCTTCTGCAATTGCAAGGATAGGTGCCATGGTGAGGAGATGTGTTGGAGTGGAGGAGGAGTGGACCATGGTGTCCGAAAGTGAACAGTCCCTGCAGAACGCTAACAGAGAGGGGAGGGGAATACATGTCTGATGATGGCATCTCACTGGAGGAGGCAGAAATGGTGGCCACTGATCCTCTCAACATGGAGGATGGTGGGATGGTAGCTGAGGACAAGGGGACCTCTATCACTATTGTGGGAGGAAGGAGACGAGTGAGGGCAGAACTGTGGGAAATAGGTTGAAAACAGCTATAGGGCTGCATGGAGGCTCAGTGGTTAGCACTGCTGCCTCACAGTGCCAGGGACCCGGGTTCAATTCCAGCCTCAGGTGACTGTTTGTGTGGAGTTTTCACATTCTCCCCATGTCTGTGTGGGTTTCCTCTGGGTGCTCTGGTTTCCTCCCACAATCCAAAGATGTGCAAGTTAGGTGAATTAGCCCTGCTAAATTGCCCATAGTGTTTAGGAATATGTAGGTTAGGTGCATTTGTCAGGGGTAAGTATAGGGTAATGGGTCTGGGTGGGTTACTCTTTGGAGGGTTGGTGGGGATCTATTGGGCCAAATGGCCTGTTTCCATACTGTAGGGATTTTATGATAGCTCAGGGCCTTATTGAGCACGTTAGCAGGGATCCTCGATTGAGGAAGATGATGGATATTTTTGGAGGACATCTGCAGAAGCTGGAATCATCAGAACAAATGTGACAGAAATGGAAAACTGGGAGAATGGAATAGGGCCTTTACAGGAAGCAGAGTGTGAGGATGTGTAGACCAGGTAACTGTGGAATTCAATTTCAACTTGTCATGGATATTGGTGGCCTATCCCCAGAAATGGAAACAGAGATGTCAAGGAAGGGAAGGAAGGACTTATAGATAGACCAGGTGACTGTGAGAGCAGGGTGGAAATTGGAAGTGAAAATGATACACCTCTTTCAAATTTCAGATGAGAGAGGGAAGTAGCACTGATGATGTCATGGGCATGCCACATATATTTTTGTGAGAGAAACCCAAGTAGGACTGGAACAAGGAATGTCCCATTTACCCCACAAAGAGACAGGCATTACTGGGGCCCATGTGGGTACCATAGTCACCTCTCTGAAAGTGACAGGAGTTTAAGAAGAATTTGTTCAGGGTGAGGACAAGCTTGACCAGGCCAAGGAAAGTGGTGGAGGATGAGGACAGTTTGGGCCTTTTCACCAGGAAGAAGTGGAAAGCCCTGAAACCATCCTAATGGAGGATGGACACATGAAGGGATTCTACATTCATAGTGAAGAGGAGGCTGCTAGTGCCTGCAAATTGGAAATTCTGAAACTGACATAAATCATTAGAGGAATCGTGGATGAAAGTGGGAAGGGACTGGACAAGGGGAGAAAACATTGAGTCATGATCAGAAGAGACGAGTTCCATGGGACAGGAGCAGGAAGAAACAATAGGTCTGCCTGGGCAGTTATTTTTGTAGATTTAAATTTTAGATGGACTTTATTTCAAAACTCAGTCCATGATGGTAATTGTCTTGGCTCCTGTAATTAAGGATGAAATGAACCCCAAAATCTTACATTGGGGCAAAGGTGCTGTTAAGAAGGGAATTCCAGAGTTTCAATTTAGTCACAGTGAAGGAATAATGATAGCTGAAAAATGTGTTGCTGGAAAAGCGCAGCAGGTCAGGCAGCATCCAAGGAGCAGGAGAATCGATGTTTCGGGCATAAACCCTTCTTTAAGAAATCGTTTCCTGAAGAAGGGGTTATGCCCGAAACGTCGATTCTCCTGCTCCTTGGATGCTGCCTAACCTGCTGCGCTTTTCCAGCAACACATTTTTCAGCTCTGATCTCCAGCATCTGCAGTCCTCACTTTCTCCTAAGGAATAATGATATACAACAAGCCAGGAAACTGCGTGACTTAGAGGGGAAATTGTCAGTGGTGGCATCCTCAGGTATCTTCTGCCTTTGTCCTTCTAAGTGGGAGAGTTCATAGGTCTGGAAGATAATTCTGAAGGAGGTTTCATGAATTATTGCAGTACATCTTGTGGATGGAATACATTGCTGCCACTGTGCATCAATTGTGAAAGGACTGAATGTTGAAGGTAATGATTTTTGTGCCAATCAAGTTGTGGCTGTTTTGTCATAGATGGTATTGAGCTTCTCATGTGTTGTTGGAACTGCATCTTCTGTAAAGATTGTATTCTATATGTAGATATGTGGCAGAGAGAAGTAGTGAGAATAGTAACCAATGTGCCATTTCTACATTAGCGTGAATGAATGCTTGTGCAGGAGTCACTCTGGCGGTAGGAAGGATGACATGGCCAGACATCTCTGGAGACAAATGGAAGAGGACTTCCAACCATAGCAAGTGTGTTTGTTCAGAAAGACTGTGAAACAAAAGCATAACTGTATTGGTTAGAAAAGATAGCAGACATACTCACAGGATGCCTGAGAGCTGTGGGTCTCTGTGCTGTGCTGAAAGAGCATGTCTGGATTAGGACTCTTTCACCATCAACTCATCAGTAATGGCGATATTTTCCCTGTCAAGAGCTCTGCTGTCAATGACCAATTGCAAGTCTAACAAGACATCCTGCAGGTTCTTGCCTTTCTGTCCAGTTCATTTATGTTCCACTCCATGTAATCTTTATAGAGTCATAGAGTCATATAGATGTACAGCACAGAAATAGACCCTTCAGTCCAACTCGTCCGTGCTGACCAGATATCCCAACCCAATCTAGTCTCACCTGCTAGCACCTGATCCATATCCCTCCAAACCCTTCCTATTCATATACCCATCCAGATGCCTTTTAAATGTTGCAATTGTACTAGCCTCCATGACCTCTTCTGGCAGCTCATTCCACACACGTACCACCCTCTAACTGAAAAAGTCGCCCCTCAGGTCTCTTTTATATTTTTCCCTTCTCATCTTAAACCTTTGCCCTCTAATTCTGGATCCTAAACCCTAGCAAAAAGACTTTGTCTATTTATCCTATCCATGCCCCTCATGATTTTATAAACCTCTATAAGGTCACTCGTCAACCTTCAACCCTCCAGGGAAAACAGCCCCAGCCTATTCAACCTCTGCCTATAGCTCAAATCCTCCAACCCTGACAACATCCTTGTAAATCTTTTCTGAACCCTTTCAAGTTTCACAACATCATTCTGATAGGAAGGAGACCAGAATTGCATGTAATATTCCAACAGTGGCCTAACCAATGTCCTGTATAACTGTAACATGACCTCCCAACTCTTGTACTCAATACTCTGACCAATAAAGAAAAGCATACCAAACACCTTCTTCACTATCCTATCTACCTACGACTCCACTTTCAAGGAGCTATGAACCCGCGTTCCACGGTCTCTTTGTTCAGCAACATTCCCTAGGACCTTACCATTAAGTGTATAAGTCCCGGCTAAGATTTGCTTTCCCAAAATGCAGCGCCTCACATTTATCTGAATTAAACTCCATCTGCCCCTTCTCAGCCCATTGGCCCATCTGATCAAGATCCTGTTGTAATCTGAGGTAATCTTCTTCGCTGTCTACTATATCTCTAATTTTGGTGTCATCAACAAACTTACTAACTATACCTCTTATGCTCACATCCAAATCATTTATATAAACGATGAAAAGTAGTGAACCCAGCACCAATCTTCAACGACCACCCTCTATCTTCTACCTTTGAGCCAGTTCTGTATCCAAATGGTGAGTTCTGAATTCCATGAGATCTAACCTTGCTCACCAGTCTCCCATGAGGAACCCTGTTGAATGCCTTACTGAAGTCCATATAAATCACATCTACCACTCTGCCCTCATCAATCCTCTTTGTTACTTCTTCAAAAAACTCAATCAAGTTTGTGAGACATGACTTCCCACGGATAAAGCCATGTTGTCTATCCCTAATCGGTCCTTGCCCTTCCAAATACACATACATCCTGTCCCTCCGGATTCCCTCCAACAACTTGCCCATAATCAATGCCAGGTTCACTGGTCTATAGTTCCCTGGTTTGTCTTTACTGCCCTTCTTAAACAGTGGCACCACATTAGCCAACCTCCAGTCTTCAGGCACATCACCTGTGACTATCGATGATACAAATATCTCAGCAAGAGGCCCAGCAATGACTTCTCTAGCTTCCCACAGAGTTCTAGGATACACCTGATTAGGTCCTGGGGATTTATCCACTTTTATGTTTTTCAAGACATCCATCACTTCCTCCTCTGTAATATGGATATTTTCAAGATGTCACCATCTATTTCCCTACATTCTATATCTTCCATGTCCTTTTCCACAGTAAATACTGATGCAAAATTCTCGTTTAGTATCTGCCCCATCTCCTGCGGCTCCACACAAAGGCTGCCTTGCTGATCTTTGAGGGGCCCTATTCTCTCCTTAGTTACCCTTTTGTCCTTAATGTGTTTGTCAAAATCCTTTGGATTCTCCTTAACTCTATTTGCAAAGCTATCTCATATCCCCTTTTTGTCCTTCTGATTTCTCCCTTAAGTATACTCCTACTTCCTTTATACTCTTCTAAGGATTCACTCGATCTATCCTGTCTATACCTGACATATGCTTCCTGAAAGAGGAAGATCCAGAATATTCACTTGTGGTCCCAAAGATGAACCAATTTCACAGAAGGGTAGGTCAAAAGCATCTGTTACCAATGAATAGAGAGCAAAACACAATTCTTGCTTCAATAATGAAAACCATAGATTAGAAATGACTTCCAGAATGTCCGTAAACTTACATCCATTCCAGAAAAATGTGACAATAAGCTTCCCTTTGGATTCAATTGAAATTCCTCCTCAACTTTACAGTCAGACATTAGATAGTTCAAGAAGGTAAGGGTGAGCCACAGTATAGTATCAGAAAAAACAGGCAGATTAACATTAGTATCTGACCTAAAATTAACTTTCTCTTACATTAACAAAAATATCTGAGTACCAGAAGTTGCCTTCAATTTCTACAACTTTGTCCAGAAAAAAACCTCTCTGGTCTTTATTTGAATCAATCATTCATAGTGTAATATGTTGTTGCAATTTATTTTTTCCTTTTCTTTTCCCTGATGGGACTGTTCTGCTGCCTCTGCAGGTAATTCTGAAATGTCAATCGTTGCTGCAGGCAAGACATGGCACCAATAGCTGGGCTGTTTTTGTACCACTTTAGAAATAAAGAGCAATGGCCCTGACCTTGCATTCCTCCCATTGTTTTGATTTCGATGTGATGAGCTGACTTGTTGTTCGCAAACTGGCTCAACTATGGGCTTCCTGGCAAATTCTCTCTTTCCCCAATGTTCACTTTATGGAAATGGGCTTGCTGGGTTATTTAGTCAGTCTTAGATGATATGGTGTCTTCTCAGGACCAAAATAAGGGCTTCAGGACACTAAAGTATTCTTGCAATGATGTCACAGTTCTATTCCCACAGGGTATAACCAACACAGTATAGGTGGAGCTAAGTAGATTTGCAAAGAAAAGCACATGGTGGGAATAGCCTTTCAATAATGTAACAGTAAGGTTTTAGCTTAGTGTATTTCAGATTACTATAGAAAGTAATAGTTACTATTAAAATGGAATAAACCGAGTAATAACAAAGTGTAAGCCTGAGCACAAATCTTGACTTTACCTTCATCTTGACTATTGTTTAGAATCCAAACTCTTCAGCATTAAACCACATGCACAAAAATGAAAATATTAGATAATGACTTATCAAGGACACTAATCTCGATATGGTCTTCCATCAGTCTTCACGGTAGAAGCGGCATGCCAGAACTTCAAGGAATCAGGGCATGGTTGTAATGGCCTCAGGAGCTGGGGAAGTTGAAAGGTCTGAAGTGGATAAATATCCTGGACCAGATGAACTACATCTTAGGAAGTTGAAGGAGATAGTTGAGGAGATCGTGGAGGCATTGTGGGCACTCTTTCGGAATCACCGAATCAGGGAAGATCCTAGAGGACTGGAAAATGACTAACGTAACACCTCTCTGTAAGAAAGAAGGGAGGCAGAAGACAAGAGATTATAGGCCGGTTAGGCGTTGGTAAGATTTTAAAGTCTGTTGTTAAAGATGAAATTGCAGAGTACCTGGAAGTGTATAGTAAAATCATCACAGCTTCATCTAGGGGAGGTATTGCCTAACAAATCTGTTAAAATTCTTTGAGGAGGTAAGTTAGACAAAGGAGAGCCAGTGAATGTGATTTATTTGAACTTCCAGAAGGCCTCTGACAAAGTGTTAAATGGGAGGCTGCTAAGTAAGACAAAATACTGTTAGAGGCAAGGTACTGGCATGGATAGAGGATTGGCTGACTGGCAGGTGGCAGACAGTAGGGCATAAAGGGGCTTTTTCAAAATGGCAATGGGTAATTAGTGGAGTTCCGCAGGGCTCCATGTTGGGACCACAACTATTCACATTCAACATTAACAATCTGGACAGAGGAACTGAGGGAATTGTTGCTAAGTTTGCAGATGGCACAAGGATAGGTGGGGGGACAAATAGTGTTGAGGAAGCGGTGAGGTTGTAGATGGACTTGGACTGGCTAGGAGAGGGCAAAGCAATGGCAGATAGAATGCAATGTGGGAACATTTGAGGTTATGTACTTCAGTATGAAGAATCAAGGCGTAAACTATTTTCTAAATGGGGAAATTTGAAGCAAAAAGGTAATTAGGAGTCCTCATTCAGGACTCGCAAGGTTAACATGCAGGAACAGTTGTCAGTTAGGAAGGCAAATGCAATGCTAATATTAACTTCAACAGCACTAGAATACAAAATCAGAGATGTTCTGTTGAGACTGCATTAGGCTCTAGTCAAATCATTTTTGGAATGTTGTGAGCAGTTTTGGGCCCCATATCTTAGAATGGTTGTGCTGACATTAGAGGGGTCCAGAGGAGACTCACAAAAACGAACCCAGGAACAAAGAGCTTGTCATTTGAGGAGCAGTTGGAATATAATGTTTAATGCTGAGGCAACTCAGAAGAGACAAGTTCAAGAAGATAATTTAGTTTCCTTATCTCTGGAAAGAACCTTAACTAATCTTCATTCGAGATGATGCCAAAAAAGAAGAAATCATCAAACACAGAACAGAGGAAATGAACATGTTGGTTTCACCAATATTGTAATTGCTGAGATCAAAATAACAATTTCAAAGCAATTGACAAGTTGAGGCTACGAGTCCACATAGTCAGCATGGCTCAATAGGTAGACTGAGAATAAAAAGATGCTCACACAAATTGGAGGCATTTTGTATCTGAAGCAATGGAAGTCATCGGTGAGAAAGAATGACCAATATCCAAACATTCAGTTCATTGCAAACAGCAAACTATCTGTTTAGCGGGCCAGCCACTCTCCACAAAGAAAATCAATGAGATGAAAAATCCTCCGAAGCAATTATCTGTTTCAACAGGGAAGCTCTCCTCCATGTAGAATATCCAAGATATTTAAAGATCAGCCAGTTCAAAGAAAAGTTCAGAACTTTAATGGTCTCATTTTTAAAATTTCCTCTCTTTTTATACTGTTGACTAAAACAGGAAGATACTACTTTAAACAAAGAGATTCTATAAACAGATGGTCCAGGAGGCATAGTACTTAAGATTAAAGGTATGCTATGAGTAATTGTTCAGTGTAAGTGACGCTAGATCAAGGCAAGACTAGACCTTGATCTCCTTCAAATAATGGAAAAGAGTTAGACTGAGTAAATACAACATACAACTGGTTCAGGAGCAGCCAGTCATGGAACAAAGGGTCAAGGAGCAGTCCATGAAGGACCAGCTGCATTTGGATCAACCAGTCAAGTGAAAGCTGGTAATGGGTTTCAGGGGGCTCCTTAGACTCCAGTTTACTATTACTGGAACACACTGAGAGATGTATACAATATCATTTTTCTCTAGAACCAAGAGAGCAATTTGAGAAGGGACACAGTTTAAGTTGTTGTTTTATAAGTTAGCAATGCATGTTTCCTAATTGTCCTCAATTTGATCACAATAAATGGTTATTTTCTTTAGTACAGAAATCTGTTGAGGGTTTTACTCTAACCTGAGTTCGCTAGTCAGATAAATTGTGGACTATGGATATTTTGACTTAACCTTTTCACATTTGTGAAGACTCCATTTACAATGATACTTGATTTCCAGTGCACTCTCCCGTTGAGTGGTGACCAGGCACAGACTTGTCAGGAGAAGAATCAGAGTTAACAGTTTTTAACCCAAAAAACCATCACTCTTCCAAGCCTGAAAAGAGCATGTCCTGAAAGAAATAAGAACAGCAGATCGAGAAAAAGAGAAGAGAACAACAGCCAAGGTAAAAGGAAACTCTAAAGTTTACTTTCAGCATAGAATAATGAATAGTGGTAAAAGGAAAGGGGATTTGTAAATGTAAGAAAAGGGGCATAGCTGAGATGATAAATGAATGCTTTGCATCTGCCTTTACTATGGAAGAAGTTACTGCAATGTCAAAGTGGAAATGAAGGTAGCTGAGACACTCCCATAATCTTCCAATTCTCCTTTAACATATGAGTAGTACCAGAGGACTAGAACATTGCAGATATCAGGCCATTGCTCAAAATAAAATGCAATAATATACTTAGCAACTAAATACCATTTAGTTTAGCCTCAGTAAGGGGAATGGCTGACATTTAATAAAAGCACAGGGATCTCCCACTTTAACAGACGAGCTGATGAGAATCCCATTTCACATCTGGTTAGGAAAGGGCTGTTGAATTAAGCCTCACTCAGATATTAAACCAGCCAATAGTGGTCCTCTACCAGGATCAAAGATCAAGGAGATAGGGTGGAAAAGCTCCTGCCTACCGAGAGCCACCAGTACAACCAAGCAAGGAGTGGCTGCTGGGGGTACAACATTCACTTGAGATGAAGGATTGTCACAGGATCCCAGGTCTTTGGTGAATGATGTTGGGGCTTTATTGTGAGAGATTTTGGCCCTGTACTTGAGGAAGGATGTGGAAGATTTGCAGGGGCCCCAGAGGAGGTTCACAAGAATGATCTGGAGATGAAAGGCTTGTCGCATGAAGAGTGGTTGAGAACTGTGGGACTATACTCAATGGAATTTAGAAGGATGAGAGGGGAGCTGATGAAACCTACAGAATATTGAGAGGACTGGCTAGAGTTGGGAGATGTTTCCACTAGTAGGAGAGACTAGGACCTAAAAGGAGAGCCTCAGAGTGAAGAGAAACTGAGATGAGGAAGAATATCTTCAGCCAATGTGTGGTGAGCCTGTGGCTGCAGTGGTCAAGTCACTGAATGCATTCAAGACAGAGATAGATTATTTCTTGATTAGTGGCAATCAAGATTTCGGGGGATAAGGCAAGAGAATGGGGTTGTGAAACATATCAGCTATGATTAAATGGTGGAACAGAATTGATGGGTTGAATGGCCTAATTCTGCTCCTATAACTAATGGTCTTATGGTTTGTGTAGAAATTGACTCAGGTTGGTGGCTTTCGGCAGATCCCTTCCTCCACATGTTGCTCTGTCGATCAGACATCGTGTTTTTTGGAGAGAAATCATATTTTCTCTCTGCTCATTACTTTCTTCTTTATTTTCCCTCTCTGCTAATTTGGCCTGCTTCCTGGTTGAAAACTTGTTGGCTTTCAACATATGCCCCTTTTTTTTTATTCATTCTAATCTCTATTGTTAATTGTATCATACGAGATTAAGTATAGGCAAGTGGATTGTGTTGATTGGATAGTTACTTGAGAACCTTGAAAGAAACATTTGATAACACAGAAGTAGTGTGGTATCAGGAGAAACAAATCAGTAATGCTTTGCTCTGTCAATAAATCTAACTGAAGCAAAGATTGGCTCCTTTTTTTTCAAGAGCTGGGAACAAATGGTACGTGTATGGAATGAGCTGCCAGAGGAAGTGGTGGAGGCAACATTTAAAAGAAATCTGGATTGGTATATGAATAGGAAGGGTTTGGAGGGATGTGGGCTAGGTGCTGACCGATGGGAGTAGATTGGGTTGGGATATCTGGGCGGCATGGATGAGTTGGACCAAAGGGTCTGTTTCTGTGCTGTAACACGTCTATGACTCTATTATTGCTGAACTGTTTTCGTAATAAGTACACAAAAATTGTCAGTAAAGTAATTTCAGCAATGCTTGAGGAAATAGTTCTTCTGTTTATGACTCTGTAAATACCACAGAACCTTTGCCTTACATAATAGTGCTTGTTTCAGAAATGCGGTACTAAAATTAGAAAATTGTCTGCTGCCCAGCTCTGATATATTTTTACAGCAAAACAAGTAATGAGAGAGAAATACTGCAAAATAATTTCTGGGAAATCTAAGAATTTTAAGAAATATAAAAGTCCAGAACTTGAATTACCTATCTGACAGAATAGATGGGAAGGAGGAGCAAGATTTTCTGAATTAACCTCAGCAACATCTCTTTGACCAAGATGTTCTTAGTGGAGTTGGGAAGAAGACATTTCTGGTTCTGCAGGCTGAGATGGGCCAATTGTTTTGTAGTGGGGAGAGGGGAGGGTGGTGATGCAGAGTTGAATTTTGTTAAGAGTGTCCATTATATCATAAGGGCAAAACAGTAATGGAGAAGAGAAGGAAATGTAGCAAATCAAATATCACCACTACCCAAAAGTATCACTGCTCTTCATTGTGAGGAAAACAACAAACAATAAAAATATGCTGCAAGTGGCAGACCTTAAAACCAACATCAACTTGTATCTGTATAGTGGTTTTAATGTACTGATACATCTGAAAGTGCTACATAGGAGCACTATGAAGTAGAGTTTGACACTATCCTATATAAATAGATAATAGGGGAACTAAAGAAAGGTTTGGTCCAAGAGATCAGGTTTAGGAAGCATTCGTTGGGTGGAAAGGGGTTTACAGGTTTGACAACTGAAAGCACAAGCACCAATTGTGGTGTGATTAACACTGAGAAGATACCAACATTAGAGGATTGCAGCTATCTTCGAGGAGGCTAGAAACAATGACAGATATGGGAAATGGGGGATCATAGAAGGGTTTGAAAGCAATGATAAGGATTTTGAGATTGCCCCTTGCTCAACTGAGACTCAATATAGGTCAGCGGGGGGGGGGGTGTTCTTTTGAAGTGATTCGATGTGAATTGGGACATGGGCAACAGTGTTTCTTCTTATTTTGTTGCTCTCAGGGTGACAGAGGGCAGACTATGGAAAGCTGGCCAGATGTGCTGAAGTAAGGCAAGGCTAAGCAATGTTACACAGGAGGAAATAGGTGATGGCACAGACATGTGGTTAGAAGATCATTTCAAATATGGCTTCGCAGCTGGAAACAGTTTGCATAAACCTCTAGTCATTGCCAGGGAGAAGGATGGATCAATTAGCTAAGGAATGGCATTTGAGGCATGAACTAAAAACTTCTTTTTCGCTCATCCTAAGATTTAAGGTGCAAAAATTTCTGATCATCTAGTACAGGCTGTCAATCAAGCAGCACAAGACAATTTAGCAATGGTGGATACATTGAGTGGGATCATGGTCAGTACAGCAGGTCATCAACAGAAATGTGGAACTTAATGGCATATTTTC
The DNA here is from genome assembly GCF_004010195.1 of Chiloscyllium plagiosum. Taxonomy (NCBI): domain Eukaryota; kingdom Metazoa; phylum Chordata; class Chondrichthyes; order Orectolobiformes; family Hemiscylliidae; genus Chiloscyllium; species Chiloscyllium plagiosum. The sequence goes on along the minus strand of NC_057713.1, from coordinate 106,855,587 downwards.
AGACAATGTTTCCAAGCGGCTGCAAGTAAATGAGAAATAGGAGGCGACCCTCTTAAGGGTCACTAGCAGGAGCATGCAGGAGCTGTAACAGGAAGAAAAGCTGTTATAAATCATTCTGTGGCTAAAATCAGTACACAGCCACATCACACATGAATTACTGTAATGCACAACAATAGCCAAAATTAAGAAGCCAATAACAATGTTTTGAGTAAAAGAAGGATGAGCATTAATATTTAGTACCCTCAAAAATGATAGTAAAAGAATCAAACGCACTCAAAACACAAATATAAATTTTTAAAAGAGGAGAGAATGCTTATTAGAAAAAGGAAGATCAGGAATAGGCTATTTAAAAAGTCCTGAGAGACTTTGTAGAATTAGGTTTGAGATTACGGTTGTTTAACTGATGATATCTATCGATTGTAGCAGTGAAATTTTAAGATGTCTTTGAGTTCTCAATGAATGGATGTTTAATTTGTTTTTTTACCAGATGCTTTGCTTTTGAAAAGCTGAGGGAAATAGTGGGTAGAGAGCGAGAGTAAGCCTCCCATTCTGCACATACTCTTTGTTAGATCCATTATCTTCTTTTGCTCTTTACACAAAAACATATTGGCTGAAACATTGATCTTTTATATATTCCCCTGTCCAACTTAATTGTCTATTTTTGCAATTTGGATATGCAGCAGGTGACATTCATTCCAATAAGTGAAACTGATACTTCCAAAAATCCAATTGGATCTGAATGTAATTTCTGTTTGTAATTTTTATTAATGACTTGGAAGAGGGAGTTGAGGGGTGGGTCAGTAAATTTGCAGATGATACGAAGATTGGTGGAGTTGTGGATAGTGAGGAGGGCTGTTGTCGGCTGCAAAGGGACTTAGATATGATGCAGAGATGGGCTGAAGAGTGGCAGATGGAGTTCAACCCTGTCAAGTGTGAGGTTGTCCATTTTGGAAGGACAAATAAGAATGCGGAATACAGGGTTAACGGTATGGTTCTTAGTAAGGTGGAGGAGCAGAGGGATCTTGGGGTCTATGTTCATAGATCTTTGAAAGTTGCCACTCAGGTGGATAGAACTTGTAAGAAGGCCTATGGTGTATTAGCGTTCATTAGCAGAGGGATTCAAGAG
>NC_057713.1:106852355-106854419 GCF_004010195.1 Chiloscyllium plagiosum | reverse complement strand
ACAGAGTGTTACAAGGGGACATAAATTTAAGGTGAAGGGTGGAAGGTATAGGGGGGATGTCAGGGGTAGGTTCTTTACCCAGAGAGTGGTGGGGGCATGGAATGCGCTGCCTGTGGGAGTGGCAGAGTCAGAATCATTGGCGACCTTTAAGCGGCAATTGGATAGGTACATGGACAGGTGCTTAAGCTAGGACAAATGTTCGGCACAACATCATGGGCCGAAGGACCTGTTCTGTGCTGTATTGTTCTATGTTCTATGTTCTATGTTCTATGAATGGCTGATTTCAAGCATTTTGATGACATGTTCATTTCAATTCAGATTGGAGCTTGTTTAATGTTGGCTTTATGGGCTTGGCTCAATTTGGTCAGGTGATCACTGCAGCCATCTCAAGTCAGCACATTTCCTTTTTTTAAAAACAATTTTAGTCCAATAAAGCTCTTGGATATTGAAACTAAATGTTGAAAGTCAAAAATTGATAGACTATCTTTATTAATATCATGACAAGTTGTTAAGCAAATTTCATTCTGGTTCTGAAAGCTAAAATCTTTATGAGGTAATTTGAACCATTAATTTGACCTGGTGGTTGTGGTGTTGGTGTTCTATCACCATATGCTATTTTTTATTCTAGAGATTAATTACTTTATCAAAGCTCGAATTAGTTCAGCCTAGCCTCAATCTGGTTCCCTTGAAATCTTGTTGAACATGTTTTATCCCATCTTTCAGAGAACAGCAAGCAGAGTGCAGTGTGAAACTTTGTGAGGATTTTAGGCTTCCCATGACTCCAAGTGCTATTGATCATGTGCATTTTGCTTTCCAAGCACCGTGTTGACTCTGATGTACCGCAATCCAAGGCAAGAGTGAAAGTTGGGATTTGTTAAATGGGGCATTAACTGGTAGAAGGGGTGGAAATGGAATTGGGGGAGACCCTGACTAATGTAATGTAGTAGGCTTCTGGCTATAGTTACGGTGTTAATATCAGACAGTTGTAGTATTTTCAACACATAACTATAGATTATATAATAAGGCATTACTCTCATTACTACAGATGACATTTGGACAATCACTGAGTTACTGTATTGCAGTTGTTCATCATTATGGAGGGGAATTTGAGTGTTTCAATTACTATTGTTACTTATCAGTGAAATTTCAGTGAGTTTCATTCATTGCTGATGGAGCCGAAGATCTCCTGTCTCTTATTTCCCTTCTGTAGATCACTTTGCTCACACTCAATTTCTCTCCTTTTGTAAGGTTGCTTTCCCCCTTCCCACCCTCACTTTGCTCCTTTCTCATCCTCAAGTACCCTTTTCCTTACCTCCACTTTCCACTCTACCCTACCCCTACTTTACCTTCTGCCTTACTTCCCCCTTTTCCCTGCTATCAGTTACTCCTCCAGTACACCCTCAGTTTCTGCTCTAAATCCCATGCTTTACCCCATTCCTGTGCCCACTAGTACCTCAAACCTGCCCTTGGTTCAGAAATTACCTCATGGTTCTTAGAATGTTGCACAAAGCAGTAGCTAGCACACAACAACGAGAAAGGTATTCAACTCCATGGACCCAAACTTTATAAGATAAATGTAATAATGTGGTAGAGGTTATCTAGTTAGATATCATGTGTTCAGAAAGTGAATAATCAAACCTCCAGGCACGTTTCTAATCAAAACTGTCAACCATAAATCCACCACAAAGTTTCTTTTACTGATGTTTGCAATAGCTGTTCCCAATCTGTTGATCACAACTCCCAGGTTTCAGAGACAGTACAGCAGTTTGCAAAATATCTATCTCCAGAATTATACCCTGAATCCACACTAAGGCTGACTGACATTTGGCTCTATTCTTGGCTCCTGCCTTAGTTTTGAGATTTGTTTTCTTCCAGTCAGAACCATTTAAAAATGACCCTACAACAGCTTGAGATGTCAGATTTGCCACACCTCAATGGCTGGATGACTTAGGTGTGAGCATTAAGTTGGAGGCTGATTACAGTGTGTGAGAGATGGCGTGGGGGCTGATTACAGTTGGGGTGGGGGCTGATTACAGTGCTTGTGGGGTGGGGGCTGATTACACT
>NC_057713.1:106836755-106848039 GCF_004010195.1 Chiloscyllium plagiosum | reverse complement strand
TGATTATAGTGTGTGTGGGTGGGAGCTGATTACAGTGTGTATGTGGTTGGGGGCTGAGTACAATGTGTGGGTGGAGGCTAATTACAATGTGTGGTGGGTGGGGTCTGATTAGTGTGGTTGGTGGGTGGGATTTGATTTCAGTGTATGTATGGTAGGATATATATTTGTATGTGTTGTCATGATGACAGATCAGGACCCGAAAGGATATTTTCTTAACTTATAAGTTAAAAATGTGTTTTTTTTAAAGTGTGTTGCTATGGGTAAGCAAGAAAGACTGTAGATTAAACTCAGTACTGCCTAACAAAGTCCTGTGTAGCACCCATGGAGTATTGTACCTTTAGAGTTTCAGGGAGACTTCAAACACAGGGTGAGAGAGAGAGAGAGAGAGAAAGAGAAAGAAAAACAGGAAGAGATAGGAGGGGCTGACGATCTCCCTTCTCTCAGGAGAAAGCCATTTCTTGCAGGCATTTTTTATGTTAAAATAAAACAAAGAACTGTGGACGATGGAAATCTGAAATTAAAGCAAATTGCTGGAGAAACTCAGAACTGACTCTTCTGTTGAAGAGTCACTGAACTCAAAATGTTAAACTTTGCCTTCTTTCCACATGTGCTGTCAGACATGTTGAGTTTCACCAGCAATTTCTCACTTTGTTCAGACACCTATTGTGTGTTGCCGTTTTCATAGAATACCCACGGTGTGGAAACAGGCCATTAGGCACAATAAGTCCACACCGACCTTTGAAGAGTAACCCCCTGCCCCCTCCCCCAAGACACATTCCCCTACTCTATTGCTCTACATTTGCCCCTATCTAATGCTCCTAACCTACATATCCCTGAAACCTATGGGTGATTTAGCATAGCCAGTTTACCTAACCTGCACATCTCTGAATTGTGGGAGGAAACTCACACAGACATGAGGAGAAGGTGCAATCTCCATACAGACTGTTGCCCAAGGCTAGAATGGAACCCGGGTCCCTTCTGCTGTCACTGAGTCATTGTGCCCTTCTAGAAATATATAAAAATGGAGATTTAAAACTAACTATGACCCTGGTCTATGTGTGCTCGTGGAAATAAGGATGCCAATGAAATTAAGTTTGTGTGTACTAGCCTGGATTTGAGTGGTAGCTTGCTGGAAAAATCTACAGTCAAAGAATGACCCACAAGCTACCTCTGCATCGTTATGTGAGAGATTTACAAATGTTCTCAGTCTACTTCGCAGCTTGTGAGAGTCACTCTCAGAACTTGGCCATAGTCTGATATAGAGGTTTCCAACTTCTGTTCTCCTTGGTTAGATTCAGGGGCCCTCACGCTTAGTGCCCATAAACTAAAGCAAATGCAGTAAAACCAATGGATTCATTGAGTGGGTCCTTGATGGTGACCAGAAAAAAAGCTACTCGTGTCCCAGTCGTGGGAATACTGATGACAATATCATTGTTTTTAGTGTCGGGTGTTAACACCCCCTGCGAGTGTGGGTGATACACTGAAGACCTCTGCTGTGTTCCATCCGTGTTACCTGTGACTTTGTGCAATATTTGGGACATGAAATTTGACCCTTGCTCTGGCTGGATCTCAATGGAAAGACCATACCGGGTGTAGACTTGGTTCAATTCTCTCATCATTGTTTCAGCAAATATGGTTATAGGTGGCCATGTTCATGATGGTGAGGATATATTGGTAGCTCCCTTTTATTTCAGGTGGGAGTCCCATGCAGTCCATCATCACCTTGCTGAATGCTTCTCTAAAAGTTAACGAGGGAATCATCGTATAGGTTCCACCACATGTGTAGCAGATTCTGCAAAGCCTTACTATATCCTTATGGGTGTAGGGTCAATAAGAGTGCTGACCAGTATGGGCTCAGGTTTTGCATACATCAACAAGTCTAACCATTGGAATTTCAAGAGCTACCTGCAATATTTCCCTATGGTTTTTGTTTTTTTTTCCATATGGTGCCTAATTCACACCAAAACCATAGTCACTTCTCATTTGCGGGTATGTGAGGGGTGCTCTATTTGATCATCAGGACCTCATTTTTAATATAGCAGCATTCTGGGACTTTACTTCTGTGTGAGCTAGCATTTTTAACAGTGCTGAGCTACTACCAAGTCTAATTATTACCTCCTTGGTACCCTCATGATTTTAACAAGGTCAGCCAGGCGGACCTCAAACAATGAGTTACCTGTTTGGGACTATTAACCTTGTCCGGTTGGGGAGCCAGAAGTGTCAGACATCCTGTAAGAGCTGGCTTTGAGGGAACTGGATCAGTGTCAAGGACTCTCCATTTGTGTCAGGGGACTGACTCTGAGCTGGCATTGACTCTGTCTTCGGACATGGACTCTAGCTTCATACTGGAAACTGTATTGACGATTTTGTGAATTCTATTACTGTATATGGGTTTTGTAATTAATTGTGTTTGAGTGCAGGCCAGAGTGGGTTAGCTAGTATGTGGGGTGGCTGGGAGCTTGACGGTCAATAACCGGCCTGGGGGATTGCGGGCTGGGGCGGTCTGTTAGTTTGATGGGTGACTAGGTGAGGCAGCCGAAAGCATTCCTGTAGGAAAGCTGATCAGGGGAGGAGCAGCCAGTACGTGGGCTGGCTGGGGGCCAGAGGGTTGATGACCAGCCTGGAGGAAAGCGGGCAGGTGGAGCCTGTCAGTACGTGGGGCAGGCAGGGCCAGGCAACTGATAGCATCCTCGCAGGAAAGCATGTATAAGGCAGGCTGGTCAGTACGTGGGGAGGCTGAGCCAGGTGGCCGACGACAGCCCGTAGGAAGGCAGACCTGTCAGTACGCAGGGAGGCTGGGAGCTGGACAGCCGATGGCCAGTCTGTAGGAACGCTGGTCAGGGTAAAGGGTTAGTCAGTACGCAGGGTAGCAGGGTGCTGGAAGGCCAACAGCCTGACTGTAGGAAAGCAGGTCGGGGTTGGTTTGATTAGTACACGGGGGTTACCGGGAACCAGTGGCTGACGTCCATTCTGGAGGAAAGTGGGCTGGGAAGGGTCAGTTAGTACACAGGGCCGCCGGAGACCGGAAGGCCAACAACCGTAGGAAAGCGGCCCAGGATAGCCCAGTCGTCAGTACATGGGCCGACTGGGAGCTGGGTGGTCGATGACTAGCCTGGAGGAAAGCAGGCCTGGGGTGGGTCAGTCAGTATGCAGGGTGGCCAGAGACCAGAAGGCTGACGATTGTCCTTCAGGAAGGCTAGTCAAGGATGGTCTGATCAGTATGTGGCGTGGAGTGGTCCTTTTTTTTTACCTATTTTGGGTCTGTGTTCTATGCACTGTTTCTCATTTGATTGCACTGTCTTGTCTGCATTTGTTACTGTTATCTTTGTGATGACTGAAAGTTGTGGTTCCTCATCTCCCTGTAAAATGGTTGAACAGTGGGGTTAGGGTTTGGCTTTGCTGCCCTTTCCCCTTATATACTGGGTTTTTTTGTGAACTGCTGCTTTCTGTTTATTTTGTACCGTTTAATAAAACATAGCCGAAAAAAAATAACAGGAGTGTCAGACATCCTGTTCACTGTGAGACCTGGCTCTGAGGGAGTTGAATCAGTGTCAAGGACCCTTCATTTGTGTCAGGGGACTGACTCGTAGCTGGCTGGCCACACAGCCAGTGTGAACTGCTACTGTTGGTTTCTGTGTGTTTTGGGGAAACCTGATTCCCGAATTAGCTGATCTACACAGCCAGTTTATTAACTCTTATTCCTTTTTTATTGAGGACTGATTTCTAAACTGCCTGATCTTCACAGTCAATGTGTTTCAGGCGAATTTCTGTTGTCATTAGGGAACTGTTGTTTCACTGGCTGGTTACAGTGTGTGTGATACTCTTTTACTTTGAGAAAAAGGATAATGTTGATTTCATGGCAGGGCTTAGCCCTTAAATTCTGGTTTTCTTTGGATATTTTTTGTATGTGTCTTCACATTTTTGGTGCTGGGCAGAGCTCCTGTGAGATACTATACCTTTCCAGGTGACTTGTTCCTCTGTTGATAGGCCTGGCCCTCTGTGGGTAGACTAGGCCTTTGTAAAGACTGAACACCTGCGTGTATGCTGGGAGGAGAGCATTTGCTGCATCCTGGAGTGGACTCTGCCTTTGGGATTGGACTCTGCCTTAAACCCTGTGAGTTAACTGCACCTTTTACAATGAACTGTATTTGTGTGGGTGGACCTGATCACCGGAGGATAGAGCAGGCCTCTATGGAGACTGAACACCTGTGTGTGAGCTGTGGGGTGTGCATTTGCTGCCTTCAGGAGTGGACTCTGCCTTCAGTTGTGGACTCTGTTTCTAACAATGGACTCTGCATACTGGAGTGGACTGTTTATGGTAATAGACTCTGTGTACCAGAAGGGACTCTGTTTGTTGGTAATTCACTCTCCCTTTTTGCTTGTTGGGTTTATCACCTGCACTGTTTTCTGAATCCCTGGGTCTGGCAGCCTTAGTGTGAGCTGGGAGGCTCAAAGGTCATTCTGAAAGCTGTCACCCTGAAAGCCGGAGAGTGGGTAGGCCATCCTGTGAACCAGAAGGTGAATAGGCCTCCCTGAGAGCTGGAAGTGGGTAGGCAGTTCTGACCGCTGTCGTCCCGAGAGAGGTAATCGGGACAGGCTATCCTAGAGGTAGCCAGAAGGTGTGTCAGAGCGGCCGAGCACCAGAAGGTGCATGGGAGCAGGCCGAAATCCAGAAGGCCTGTGGGCTGCCCTGTGCGCCATCGTCCTGAGGGGGAGGGCGAGCTTGTTTAGACACGCAGTCCACAGGCCGGATGGTACATTGGGATGGGCAAGAGCCAGATGTTAAATATGGGGAGACCCAGAGCTGAAGGCAGGTGGCTGTCCTTAGCATTGTCACCTCAGGCAGGTACCAGGATGGCTGTCCTAGAGGTGGCTGGAAGGTGTGAAGGGCAGTTAGGGAAGCTGGAAGGTGAGTAGGCTGTCCTGATTGCTGTCGTACTGGGGGTGGCAGTGGGGAAACAGAAGGGCTGTCAGAGATGACCGGAAGGTATGCCAAGGCTGACCAAGAGCTGGAAGAGAAGTAGGGGCAGGCTGCCTTTGAGTGGCTGGGAGGTGGGAGGGACAGGTGGGTTGCTGAGTTGCCAGGGGTGTCTGTGTTATATGCACTATTTTATTATTCAGTTATTCGGACTGTTTGTATGTGATTGCGTCAACTGTTTCCTTTTCGATATGATAAGGTGGGATTTGAAGTTCGTTTTCTTTTCCCTTTGAACTGGTTGTACGGTGGGGTTTGGGGGTCAGCCTTTGACATACTTTCCCCTGTAAATTGCTGTATCTTGTAAACATGTTAACCTTTTTTTGTAACTCGTACTGTTTAGTAAAATAGAAAAAAAAAGGGAAAACAAATTAACAGGAGTGTCAGACAACCTGTTCACCCTGAGAGCTGGCTCTGAGGGAACTGGATCAGTGTCAAGGACACTCCACATGTTAATGAAGGGTGACTTGTTGACAGGATATTGGCCTATGCTGAGAATGTGTTGCTGGAAAAGCGCAGCAGGTCAGGCAGCATCCAAGGAACGCAGAATCGACGTTTCGGGCATAAGCCCTTCTTCAGGAAGAAGAAGGGCTTATGCCCGAAACGTCGATTCTCCTGTTCCTTGGATCCTGCCTGACCCGCTGCGCTTTTCCAGCAACACATTCTCAGCTCTGATCTCCAGCATCTGCAGTCCTCACTTTCTCCTCGAGGATATTGGCCTGTGTTGAGTTATTTCACTTGAGGTCTTCTGTATCCCTGAGAAAGGTTTCAGATAACCAAACTGGAGGGTCTTCTGCTTCAAGTGCTTCCTCAGCCTCCATTGTTGAGACATAGACTGCAAGAGCCCACAGTCAGGGACTTTCTTCTGCAGCTCATTTGTCTACCTTACCTCAGTGGACTGCTCAAAATCCACTGGGATTACCTTTGATCCTGCCACATCATGGGCAAGGAGCAAGTATTGTGACAGGTTTGCTGACCTACCCCCCTCAAAGAAATATGGACACCCATCATTCAAAGAGAAAATTTCGATAACTCTCATGGATTTGTTTAACCTTGTCTGCATTCTCAGGAGAGCCCTTCCAAGGATTCATAGCTGCAGTCAGAGCCATAGCCTAGTTTGCTATGTTCTTTCATTCCTATTCTCTGCACAGCGTGTCTGTATCCCAGGAAATCCCATTGGTTTTTCCTGTAGCCTCAGAGTTGGACATATACTGCCTTTCAATATTTAAGGCACATGGGTGTCTTGGCCTCACTTATGATCTCAGCCCCCACATTCAGAGCTCCCAGGATTTCCTGCTCGCCCATCAATGCTCTGTTTCTTACTCCCTCTTGACACCTCTCTGCACTCCAGTTGGTTTGAGATAATTAGCCGAGGGTTTCTGTTGAAACAAGGGGATTAGTCCATAATCATTGGCCAGTGCAACTGCTGGTCTGGACTCAGTCACACTCTGTTCCTTGAGATATAGTTTTTATTGGGGGAGGGAGTGGAGTTTTAAATCTTCTTGAGGAGAGTCATGCCAGATTGTTTCATAAGTGGTTTCTGAATTAAGTACCTGCGCCCACTTTAACATGTTCAATTTGCAGGTACATCTCGTCAAGCAGTTTCCTGAGGGTGTGGAATTTGTGAAGGTACATCTCTAGCAAAAACTGGAGCATCTTCAAGACAGCCTTTTTTTTTTAAACTGCCTCATAATCTGGGGCTCAGGCAAAAGGTAGTAAACCACCTGCACTTTTCCCAAAGGCTAACTCCGCAGTGAGAAGGACCAAAGTTGGATGGGCCACTTTAACTGCTGTGCCATCCATTCAAAGTTGCTTGAAAGGAATTAAATGAGCAAACTGAGCTGCCTCCATTATAAAGTTGAGCCATTAGTGTCTTCATGGCTCACAGTAGTGTTCCTGCTCCTCAGCTTGAGCTGTCTCACGGTTAAAACTCTATTTCTTGTGGATTTGCCTGAAATGTCATTTTCTATCCTTGCTCTTTGTATTTTTTCCCACCTCTCTCTCTTTCCCGTTCCTTCTCTTTTTCTTGTATTTCTAATTTCTGCTGTTCCAATTTTAATCTCTCAACTGCTACTCTACCTTTTTATTGCCCTCAGTTTCCGCCCACTGTGTGCCCCTTTTGGAATTTTGTGTTTTCTGTGTTTTGTTTTTTTCAGGCAAAATTCTAATCCCAAGTGCCTTGATAAATTTTTAAATATTTGAAGAACAGAACATTTAAACCCTCAAAAGGAACTTCTCCTCATTCTATTCGGAATGTTCTGGTATCTGGTGCAGATATATCTTGCTGTTGCAGCATTTTCCTTTAAATCAATTACCCACCATAATTCTTTTGTTTCATCTAACCATAGCAATAGTTCCTGCTTTGGTACAAACAGACCCTGGTCAATGCCTCCAATTCCTTACAGTTCCAGATGGAATTACACTCCTGGGCGAAAGAGAGATGAACTAGCTCCCATTCTTTATTAACCAACACCATCAGTTGGTTATAACCAGCTTAGTTTAAAAAGCATTCCTTTCCTTGTAGACAGTTTTTCTTCCCCCAGACTCCAATGGGAACTTTAGTCAATTTGGCCAGGATTTCCTGAGTTAGCAAAAAGCATGTTTATTAATTGCAAAATGCACGAAGAAATGGTGATGTAACATTGGAAACACAAATCAGAAATAAGAGGTGATTTCAAAGGGATTAAAGATTTTGAAAAAATAGAGATACACATCAATCTCTGAATTATTTGCAGAATCAGACAGTTGAATGCTTCAACTGTTGCAATGAAAGTTACTGGAGGCATTGACATTATTGTTGAACAACCAATTTCACATTCTTTAGATTCATTGAGATTCTATAATTCTGATTTCTATCAACCCATGACTGCATTCCAACACTCAGAGTGACAGTGTCCTTTTGTTGCCCTGTTTTCCTATTATCTGGCTACTAGATAGCTAACGTCTAGAACTCAGAGAGAGGGTGTAAGTGTACCTCTTCACCTGCAACACAGGAGTAGCTAAGGAATAAAAGCAAAATACTACAGTTGCTAGAATTCTGAACTGAAAGCCAAAAATGCTAGAGAAACTCAATAGGTCTTGTAGCATCTGTGGAGAAAGAAATAGAGTTAAGGTTTTGAGTCCAGTATGACTATTTTGGAACTAAAATGAGATGGATAATTATGTTTTAACGCTAGTGACAGAAATGGAAGAGCAGGAGCAAGTGGAACAGATGGGTGAGTGTGCCTAGACTAAAAGACAAGGGTAGTGACAATGGTGGAGAAAGTGAGGTCTGCAGATGCTGGAGATCAAAGTTGAAACTCAGGCAGCATCCAGGGAACAGGAGATTCGACGTTTCGGGCACAGGCCCTTCTTCAGGACCCTTCAGGATTCCTGAAGAAGGGCCTGTGCCCGAAACATCGAATCTCCTGTTCCCTGGATGCTGCCTGACCTGCTGTGCTGTTCCAGCAATAAAGTTTCAACTAGTGACAATGGTGGCAAAGGAAAGATAGATGTGTAAAATAGGTGTAAATGTAAGCTGTGAAAAGGAGAAAATGAATCTGTTCTACAGAGAGAACTAGGGGATATTCTTTAACTTTGACTTTCAAAGCATGTTAATACTCAAAGCCAGGCTGGTTTAGAACTTTCAGTACGTCTCGTCCAATTCAGCAGAGTGGAAGCTAGATCCTTAAGCCTGCCCTAACGCATTTGTCAAAAGACAAAATGCAAAATATATCTGCAGTTTGGATCATAATCTAGCAGAGATGGTGGGTGGCTTGCTGTTGAATAGAGGGATTGTAAATTTCTCTTGTCAAGAGATCATAGTCCAGTCTGTTTGAAGTTTCTTTGACATCTTTACATGTTACATTACACTGATCCCACGCAGAATTTTACACAGGCATTTTTTGTAGCAAAACATTTTGAAATTAAGGACTACAAATAGCTATATTATTTCAGTGTTACATCCTTTCATCATAAAAGTCGACGTGACAGAGGTCAGGGTCTGAATATATTGTGTGTGGTAGAGGATGAGGCTTATTACAGAGAGTAAGTGCGAATGTTTGTGTACATGTGGTATCAGGAAGATCTGATTACCATGTGTTTGAGAGTGTATGTACTTGTACAGAAGTGTTGGGCTAATTGTTGTATGTGTATTACTGATATGGGATAGGGGCTGATTACGTTGTGTGTGGTACGACATAGGGGCTGAAGTGTGCGTGTGTGTGTCCGTGTCGTGTGTGTGTGTGTGTGTTTGTAAGGTTAGGCAAATGGGCTAATTATTTCCTTTGTGTGTATGAAGAGAAATGTTGCCATGTCTTGTGTCACTGGGGATTATGAAGAAATTGGCTGAAACCTCAGTGGCCAGGAACTATCACACTGCCTTACCTTATGTTCTATGCTCGTTCGGAAGCAGTCCATTTTCCTCAAAGCTCAGCACTGGGTTTGATTCTTCATTCAGATAAGTTACTTAGCTTGTGAAAAAAATGTCTATTTTATTTTAAAGTTGTATAAGGTACATCAAATCCAAAGTGAAATTGCAGCCTCTATGACCATAAATATTACTTGGTGTCATTTGAAATCCCCAACAGAATATTAAAAAATTATTCATCTTGTCTCATGTTAAAATCTATGATGGCAAAATCACCCTCAGGGAACCTTCTTTTAATTTGTTCATGGGATGTGAATTTCGCTGGCAAGGTCTATATTTATTGTTCACCACTATTTACTCTCTGGGCAATTAAGAGTTTCCAAAATTGTGAATGGGTTTGGAGCCACATGTATGCCAGCTGAGAAAAAGGTAGATTTCCTTTCTTAAAGGACATTAGACACTTGATGTGATGTTACTATAGACAAGTAATGTTGAATGCCAATGAGAACAACCAAGGTACCTGCTTTTTTTCTGACAAAGCTAAACTCCATATGTTGAAGAGGCTCAAAAGCACCATTCCTGGAGTCATCAAGAAGTTAAAGATTTATACAATTGCACTAAATTCCATAATTTATCTGATTTTTGGACTCAGGCAGAAAGAAAGCAGGGGCTAGGTTTCTGCAATTAACACAAAAGAACTTGCATTGTTACTGCCTTTGCTATTTTGAATTCATGTATCGCTGGACATTGGAGTGCATCTGGGAAAATTAACAACTGATCTTGGAGGAACTGTTGGGTGAAGTTCACAGCACAGAATCAAATAAGGTAATCATTACTTTAAGTGTATCCAACAGAAAGTATGCAGAAGTGATTAGAGTGGGTTCTTTCTTGATTATATGTTTTTGGAGGTATGTCTCTTGATTAAATTTAAAATATAAGCCATAACTATTAATTTAACCTGGGGCAGTGTTTTGTAGAGGAATAAGATGGAGTCATTTTCTGGGTCTGTAGACTGTGAAGGAGCAAAAATGGCCTTTAGTACAGTGATATGTACTTCTTGTCAGATGTGGGAGTTTAAAGAGAGTTTAAGGGTTACTGTAGATTATATCTGCCATAGATGCTGTTGGATGCAAATCTTATCAGATCAAATGGATCAGTTTGTAGAGACAGTTAGAAGCAATGAGGAATTTGCAACAGCAACAGTATGTGATGGATGCAGTTGTAGGAAGGGGGGAAAGTCTCAGATACAGTCACATAGATGGGTTAACTCCTGGAAAGGTAAGAGAGGTAGGCACCTAGTGCAGGAGTCTTTTGTGGATATACCCATTTCAAACAGTTATGCTGTTTTGCAAAAGGTAGGGGGTGATGGATTCTCAGGGGAACGTAGTACGAACAGCCAGTTTTCTGGTATTGAGACTGACTCTAATGCAATGAGGGGTACACCGGCTTCCAAGAGATCAATTGTGTTAGGGAATTCTGCAGTCGGAGGTATGACAGATGGTTCTGTGGCCAGCAGCGAAAAAGCTGAATGGTGTGTTGCTTCCCTGGTGCCAGGATCAAGGATGTCTCAGGGAGAGTGCAGAATGTTCTCAAGGGGGAGAGGGGCCAGCAAAAGGTCATTGTCCACATTGGAACCAATGACATAGGAAGAGAAAAGGTTAAGATTCTGAAGGGAGATTACAGAGAGTTAGGCAGAAATTTAAAAAGGAGGTCCTCGAGAGTAGTAATATCTGGATTACTCCTGGTGCTACAAGCTAGTGAGGGCAAGAATAGGAGGACAGAGCAGATGAATGCATGGCTGAGGAGCTGGTGTATGGGAGAAGGATTCACATTTTTGGATCATTGGAATCTCTTTTGGGGTAGAAGTGACCTGTACAAGAAGGACAGATTGCACTTGGATTGGAAGGGGACTAATATACTGGCAGGGAAATTTGCTAGAACTGCTTGGGAGGATTTAAACT
>NC_057713.1:106814507-106835629 GCF_004010195.1 Chiloscyllium plagiosum | reverse complement strand
TAGAGGGAAGGAGGGGTGAAGAGTACAAAGTAAGTAGGAGTATACTTAAGAGAGATATAAGGAGGGCAAAAAGGGAACATGAGTTAGCTTTGGCAAATAGAATGAAGGTGAATCCAAAGGGTTTTTACAAATACATTAAGGACAAAAGGGTAACTAGGGAGAGAATAGGGTCCCTCAAAGATCAGCAAGGCGACCTCTGTGTGGAGCCGCAGAAAATGGGGGAGCTACTGAACGAATATTTTGCATCAGTATTTAATGTGGAAAAGGATATGGAAGATATAGACTGTAGGGAAATAGATGGTGACATCTTGCAAAATGTCCAGATTACAAAGGAAGAAGTGCTGGATGTCTTGAAATGGGTAAAGGTGGATAAATCACCAGGACCTGATCAGTTGTACCCGAGAACTCTATGGGAAGCTGGAGAAGTGATTGCTGGGCCTCTTGCTGAGATATTTGTATCATTGATAGTCACAGGTGTGGTGCCGGCAGACTGGAGGTTTGCAAATGTGGTGCCATTGTTTAAGAAGGGCGGTAAGGACAAGCCAGGGAACTATAGACCAGTGAGCTGACCTCGGTGGTGGGCAAGTTGTTGGAGGGAATCCTGAGGGACAGGATGTACACGTATTTGGAAAGGCAAGGACTGATTAGGGATAGTCAACATGGCTTTGTGTGTGGGAAATCGTGTCTCACAAAATTGATTGAGATTTTTGAAGAAGGAACTTAAAGGATTGATGAGGGCAGAGCAGTAGATGTGATCTATATCGACTTCAGTAAGGCGTTCGACAAGGTTCCCAATGGGAGACTGATTAGCAGGGTTAGAGCTCATGGAATACAGGGAGAACTAGCTATTTGGATACAGAATTGGCTCAAAGGTAGAAGACAGAGGGTGGTGGTGGAGGGTTGTTTTTCAGACTGGAGGCCTGTGACCAGTGGAGTGCCACAAGGATCAGTGCTGGGCCCTCTACTTTTTGTCATTTACATAAATGATTTGGATGCGAGCATAAAAGGTACAGTTAGTAAGTTTGCAGATGACACCAAAATTGGAGATGTAGTGGACAGCGAAGAGGGTTACCTCAGATTACAACAGGATCTTGACCAGATGGGCCAATGGGCTGAGAAGTGGCAGATAGAGTTTAATTCAGATAAATGTGAGGTGCTGCATTTTGGGAAAGCAAATCTTAGCAGGACTTATACACTTAATGGTAAGGTCCTAGGGAGTGTTGCTGAACAAAGAGACCTTGGAATGCAGGTTCAAAGCTCCTTGAAAGTGGAGTCGCAGGTAGATAGGATAGTGAAGAAGGTGTTTGGTATGCTTTCTTTTATTGGTCAGAGTACTGAGCAAAGGAGTTCGGAAGTCATGTTGCAGATGTACAGGACATTGGTTAGGCCACTGTTGGAATATTGCGTGAAATTCTGGTCTCCTTCCTATCGGAAAGACGTTGTGAAACTTGAGAGGGTTCAGAAAAGATTTACAAGTATGTTGACAGGGTTGGAGGATTTGAGCAATAGGGAGAGGCTGAACAGGCTGGGGCTGTTTTTTCTGGAGCATCGGAGGCCGAGGGGTGACCTTATAGAGATTTACAAGATTATGAGGGGCATGGATAGGGTAAATAGGCAAAGTCTTTTCCCTAGGGTAAGGGAGTCCAGAACTAGAGGCCATAGATTTAGGGTAAGAGGGGAAAGATATAAAAGAGATCTAAGGGACAACTTTTTCGCACAGAGGGTGGTACTGGTATGGAATGAGCTGCCAGAGGATGTGGTGGAGGCTGGTACAATTGCAACATTTAAGAGGCTTTTGGATGGATATATGAATAGGAAGGGTTTGGAGGGATATGTGTCGGATGCTGGCAGGTGGGACTAGATTGTGTTGGGATATCTGGTCGGCATGGACGGGTTGGACCGAAGGGTTTGTTTCCATGCTGTACATCTCTATGACTCTAAGTTAACAGATTCCAGCTACATATAAACAACTGCAAACTGTTGACATTTAACTCTCCTTGTTAAAAGTCGAAAGTATTTCGCAAACTACATGCATACAAACAGACACAATCCAACACAAAAAAAACAGGGTGTTAAAGATAGAGAGAAAGGCTGGGAAAGCAGTTCATTGGTCCCTTTTCACAAGATCACTGAGATAACCCTTTTGGTTTGTTCCTTGGTGATTCTCCTTTCACTTGTTTACTGGAGGCACATAGCAGGTAAACACTTATAACATCTTTAACTTATTGGTTAAGAGCCACAGCTCTCAAGAGCTAGTGAGGGTAATAAACAGGCTTTCTTCAGGCTTGAGGCTTGCTGAAAAAGGACAGCTATTTCCTTTTCAGAGGTCTGATAGCTTCTCACCCAAAACATTCACATCTATCAGCTGCTTGTCAACCTGGGAACCAATCCTTTGGTTGCTGGCAGTTGGGAGACTGTTGTCATTGTCAACTGGTCACTGTTCCCCAAATCAATCAGTTACATGTTGCCTGGATGAATTTGTCCATTCATACGCACCCCTTGGCTCCAACTCATCTGCAATTAGACATCTCCGACTGCTTGAACGAACAGCAGTATAAAGAACACTTACAATGAGTGTCAGGTAACTTACTTTTAAAAAGTGTGATTATCCTTTTCACAATCCTTGGGTTTTAAAACAGTCCTTTCTTTTCCTATTTTAATTCACAATCAATAATACAGAAAAAAAGATGTGATCTTTACACTTCCAAATTAATTTTCTATCAAACCTGTTACAATATAAAAACATTGAAAGTTAGTCACCAATCCATCGTAAGGGTGCATGATTCATGACACACCTTTGGAGAGAACCCACATAATATCTCCCTTTCTATACTGTGTAAAACATTGGTTGCCATTCTTTACCCTAATCCTTCCACCACCAATTCCTCTATCCATCTAGTAGCTAGCCTACTCCCACTAATTGTTCCACTCCTGTATTCAATTATATTTCATCTTCTTTTGTGAGGGCTGCCCTTAATCAATTACTGCTCTCTTGCCTTTCAAGTTCAGTTTCTTTTAATTAACTTTTTACTGATATGAGTCAAACTTCAAGGACTGACTGGCTGCAGCAACCCTCATCCTGCTTGTGCCAGGCATTTGCTTCCGATCTATTTCTCATTTTGTTCTGATTCTCCAACATCTCCACATTCGTCAGGAAAAACTTGGAACTTAAATATGCAAGGATTACGCTTTTTCATCATACCTGACACAAAATGATGGCATTGTCAAGTAATAATTAGAAGAACAAATTGAATTATTTGCACCTTGGAAATGGAAGGATAAATGAGTTAGGGTACAATCCCTTAGTGTCATAGTGTTAGCAAACTCCCAGATATCAAGGTAAGGTCAAGAGAATTGCATGAACTGTAGAATCACAGGACATGCTGTTTATTAAGATGACACACATGCCAACTCATGGAACTAACAGAAACTACTCAGAAACTAACAGAAGCTACCCATGAGCTTTGAAATTTGGTATAGTCTCCAAAACGTTGACACTCAAGAAAAAAAGGACAAAAGGATGGGGGCGTAAGTGCAGTTGATATGTGCTTGTCAAGACTTTGCAGATGTTAATTTGTAATCCATAATGTACAGGTAGCATTAACGCTGATTAAGAAATGGCTGAAGGAGGATATAACTGCAGAATGCTCAAGATTTCTGTTGTGTGAGGGTAAATGTCCATCAGCAAACACATTGACATCAGAGAAAAAGAGTAGTGAACAAATTTAAAAAGGGTCAAACAATTTGCTATCACTTATTTTGCATATTTGGTCACATAAAGGACAGAGATGCGTGGAAGCACTTTTACTTGTAGGTTCCTTCTAAGCTATACACCATCCTGATTTGGAAATATATCACCATTCCTTCAGTGTGACTTGGCCAAGATCCTGGAATTCTCTCTCTCTGACAGCATTGTGAGAATGGACTGCAGCAGTTCAAGAAGGCAGTTCAGCATCACCTTCTCGAGGACACTTAGGGTTGGGCAAAAAGTGCTGGCTCGGTCAGGGTTGCACACATTCCATGAATACATTTTAAAAAATACTCCTACTTTGGACACTTTGTTTGGTGAAGTTTTAATTTTCATAATTACAGAAAGTGACAAGCGAGAAACGGACTATTTGATGTTTCTGGTTCATACTTGTATCTGGATTCAACCTAAATCTCCTCTTTATCCTTTACTATCAGGAGCTTTCCATTGGTCTTTCTCTCGGTTTTATCAAGATCTCCTTAAATGCTTCTGCGCTTTTACCCTACTTGCTCTTTAAGTTCCGCATTTGAGCAGGCATCTGACTCCCCTATTCCAAGTAGCCTGGGAGACCCCCTATACGCAGCAGCCTGAGACTTCCCCACGCCCAAAATCCTGTGAGACCCCCCCACCACTAGCACCATGTGACGTCCCCTACACCCAGCAGCTTGTGACTCCCCATCACACCCAGCAGCCTGTGACTCCCCAATACATCCAGCAGCCTGTGACTCCCCACCACACCCAGCAGCCTGTGACTCCCCACCACACCCAGCAGCCTGTGTCTCCCCACTACATCCAGCAGCCTGTGTCTCCCCACTACATCCAGCAGCCTGTGACTCCTCATCTCACCCAGCAGCCTGTGACTCCCCACCACATCCAGCAGCTTGTGACTCCCCAATACACCCAGCAGCCTGTGACTCCCCACCACATCCAGCAGCCTGTGACTCCCCACCACATCCAGCAGCCTGTGACTCCCCACCACACCCAGCAGCCTGTGATTCCCCAATACACCCAGCAGCCTGTGACTCCCTACCACACTCAGCAGCCTGTGACTCGCCACCATACCCAGCAGCCTGTGACTCCCCAGTACACCCAGCAGCCTGTGATTCCCCACCACCTCCAGCAGCCTGTGACTCGCCACCACACCCAGCAGCCTGTGACTCCCCAGTACACCCAGCAGCCTGTGACTCCCCAGTACACCCAGCAGCCTGTGATTCCCCATCACACCCAGTAGCCTGTGACTCCCCATCACACCAGTAGCCTGTGACTCCCCATCACACCAGCAGCCTGTGACTCCACACCACACCCAGCAGCCTGTGACTCCCCACCACACCCAGCAGCCTGTGACTCCCCACCACACCCAGCAGCATGTGACTCCCCACCACACCCAGCAGCCTGTGACTCCCTACCACACCCAGCAGCCTGTGACTCCCTACTACACCCAGCAGCTTGTGACTCCCCAAAACATCCAGCAGCCTGTGACTCCCTGCCACCTCCAGCAGCCTGTGACTCCCTACCACACCCAGCAGCCTGTGATTCTATCCATCCCTCTGGAAACCAGGAGCTTGAAACTGCCTCCTATAATTAGCAGCCTATGACTCCTCCATTCAGCTGATAGCCACCACCCATTCCCTACCCCAGTCCACAAGTAGATAACAGCCAGAGATCATGTACAACTAGCTGCATGGATCCCTTACCCCTGTATAATCTGCTAACAGCTCCCCTCACCTCCCCAACTCCTCCCAGAAAGCCAGGAGCTGGTGAGAGCTGCTCTATGAACAGCTATTGTCCCACTATAAATGTGTAAAAGCTGTCAAGGTTCCAATATTCTCTGTTCCACATGTGCTGATCAAAAAATTCAGAGCATCTTGTAAAATTTGCATCTGTTGTCTCCTTAACCACTTCCTCAACTGCTTCCAAAGTGGTCATTTTGAAATGACGACCAGATTCCACATGTGGCTTGTCATCTACCACTCATCTCATTGAATCCCGACATGATTATGTTGAGGGCATGACCCCATGAAATATACACCTCCTTGTTTTTTCCTCCATCATTTTCCACTTCTGCATTGCAAAATCCAAACCAATTATTGTCAAATTAAGCCAGTTAATACCAGGGAACATCCATCTTATCTCACAAAAGCAGCTGCACACTGTACAAGTATTAAGGAACATAAGCTTTTTATATAAAGCCACAGATTTTTTGTTCTCTTATTTAAAAATGGGAAAGTGATTTCATAGCTATGGGTGATGCAGGGGTCAGTGCTCTGTCTTTCCACAGCTTGGAGCCAAATTCAAATCCAATTCAAACCAATAAAAATGACATAGTTCCTGTTGTCTATAAGATCATATGAGAAATGAGTTTAGCTTACTTCAATCTTGCACCTGATCAATATTAACAAAACTGTTTTCAATGTACCCATGAAATTTTCATGTCACAGGAATTTTTTGAGGGAAGTTAAACTTTCTGCATTTTTGAATTTTATTATTTATAAGTGACTACTTACATTTAAAATCACTTATTCTCTATGGGAACAATGTCCCCCTCCATGGGGTGTTGTCAGTCCATCTCACTAATTCATTCCTGTGCAAGTTCCATGCTTGACCTTCTCAAGCTGCCATCAACTATTGGCCACAACTGTGTGGGGCAAAAGAGTAACGCCAGCCTGGTGGGAAAGCAAGCTGATGGCACTGTTCAGTTTGAGGGTGATTCCAATTACTCCAATCTGGAGACAACCTGAGGCATGGACAGAGGGCATGTGAGTTGCCTTTGAAAGCCTGTCTTTCCATGAGCCTCACACATCAGAAAAAAGTAAACAGCATCTAACATCTCGCTGCTGGATCCTGTGAGGAGTATGCTTTGACCAGTGGACTTTAATTTACTGGCAGTTTGTGTTAATCTGCAATGCCACTGCCATGGCTTATGATTCACTGAGAAATTTGTCTACAGTCACCCGTCAGTTCCTAATGAGCTGATTGGCAGGCAGTTGGATGGGTTTACTTGGCAGTGGGGATGACAGTGAGGGGCACAGTGACTCAGCACTGTTGCCGCACAGCAACAGGGGCCCAGGTTCCGTTCTAGCCTTAGATGGTTCTCTGTGTGGAGTTTGTATGTTCTCCTGGTATCTCCTTGGGTTTCCTCCCACAGTGTGCAGGTTGGGTGGATTGGCCATGCTAAATTGCAAGTAGTATCTAGGGATGCATAATCATGGTTACAGGGATAGTTGGGGAGCTAGGTCTGGGTGCAATACTTTGTTGGGCCAAATAGCCTCTTTCTACACCATAGGAATTCTATGACATATTAGTCATTTCTTATTTTGCCCACTGCTTTACTAAAAACAGGAAAATTTCCACCCTCTGTGTTCCCCACCAACTCCTTCTGTAAGATTAAGTGCCTTCATCAGGCCATTCTTTATCCTGCACTGTTAAAGAGAAAGCCCTAGATTCAAGGTTGTAGATCCTTGGAGAGGTGACAAACCTTCACAAATAGTGAGCAGATCTGGATGTCTCTCCTGTTTCTGGAAGATCCCAGGTAGGATCAAGTAACTCATGTCTCACATAAGAAGCAGTTCATATGTTTACTTTTAACCCACAGCACAGGAGTTACAAATTCTTTGATGATCTTGAAGGAGGGATAAGGTCTGTCAGAACAGACAAATTATTTAAATTCCAAACCTTTGTAAATCAATAAAAAAGCTCGCTTATGTCAGTGAAAGTTGAAGGAACTTCAACTGTGAAGCTATTTAAATGCCTAATTCTGAAAGATTTTTTGTGGATCAGTGAGAGTTTAGAAAATGTTTTAGCAGTTGCAATAGTTTGTTACCATCATCCCAAGGGTTATCATAATGTCGTAAGGACCATGCCCTTTTGATTGTGGACAGAAATGGGAGAAGAACTTCTTTAAAAACCAAGCACTGTGGAAGGGATGGCTAGACCTCTTAAAAGCAATTTACCAAGACTCATTACAAATGGTGTTTACACTGCTGCTTTGCACTCCCAACTGTTCGCTGCACCCAGGAACCACCTTTAGTTGTTTGACTGTAAGAGACGTGACTTAGAGCAAGTGGGTTGGCCTGTAGTTGCTGTTCATTGCCTGGTGCTCATCTAATGCAGACAAACTAGATATCTGTTTCATGTTTTTCTGTGTTTGAATATTAATATGCACGAAATGGATTCATTAGTCGATGTAATCACAAATTTCATTTTGCACAAGTAACTGTTTGATTTGTTGGGTTGTAACTGGACATTGGAAACAAAGACATCTGGCTGCCAACAACTATGTATTTGGCTCCTGGGTAGCTGATCAGCTTGTGAGCATAAAGGATATTTCCAGAAACGTTTGGACCTTTGAAACGGGAGGTGATGTGTCCCTCCGTAGAAGAATATACTTGAAGATTGTGGAAAGCCAGTTATCTTCTCCCACCAGTTGCTGTATATTGTTGTTTTCAAGCAATAAGTCAGAGACTTTATAATTTGTGAGCCAGTCACTCTATGCTTCCTGGAAAGAAGAGAGAAGAGATTGAGGAGTAACAAGTCCTGGCAAGGAAAGGGTGACAATGTTCAAACACCACTGTGTATCATGAAGAGTGCTCATCATTCCACCTACTCTGCCAGACAGGGCTCCCCAATGTGACTCCCATATCAAGAGTACTTACCATTGTTGCTTTCACTGAACAGTGCTGACCCTTCCTGCACCCAACAATGCTTACCGTCTACCCACACCATAGACAGTGCTCACAATCCCCCCTCTGGACATCCCCCTCTACACAACTGGACATTGTGTATTCCGTCCACCCCCATCTGAATTGCATTTGCACCTTCTACTTCTGCTGTCTCCTTACCCCCACCAGAACATTGCTCATCCTCATCCCATTCCCAATACCAGAGATAGATTGTGCTCATCCACTCCATCCCCACCCTGACCATAAATACTGTTTATTTGACTTCCACCAGGCAGTGCTCCTCTTGGCCTCCACCTGTCAGATGCTGACGGTGCTTGTTCTTCATCCCAATCCGCTTTACTGTGCTGCCTCCAACTCCTTACTCCCCCACACCGTCCTCTCCTGTCTCACCTTCCAGACTCCCTGGATCCTGTTCAACAGATGTCAAAAGAGTGATCATTGACGGGTGCTGGGATGGGCCACTTGGACCATGTTGAGTTTCTGTGGGTGGAAACAGGGTGGACACTGTCAGGATGAAAGAGAGGAGCAGGAGGGTGAACACTGTCAGGGAATGGAGAAAGGGGAATACCATTGTCAGGGGCTGAGGCTGTGCAGTCTTGGAAATTGCCAGCTCCATTCAAAACAAAACAAATCCATGAACTGACGACAGACCTTAATCAGCGTGTGTTCAGTTAATGACGAGGAAAGGGAGTTTGATTGTCCCCTGTGCTGGAACTATCCTGGACAACATGCTTCCTGACGATATTTTGCACTGCGTTCTGGCTGGAGACAGCATCGTTGGTACAAAGAATACAGCATAAAATGGTATGTGGGCAAATTAAATTGTGATGATGCCTCTTCTCTGATGCTGACTGAAAGATTTGGGTGTATAAATTTTATGGCCTATATTTTGTATTTTGTTTCAGGTCGGTAGGGTGGAGGTGTGAGAGGTATCTAATTTTGCATGTGAAGAGTGAATGTAAGGAAATGAGCGAAGGAAAAGTGTACCAGTTTCTTTTCCGGGCAATCTCTCCAATTCTGCCGATGTTATGATGTACATTCTGCCCAGCTGATTCAGTGCACTCAGGAACCTCCCTTTAATTGTTTGACTGCAAGAGACATGATTTAGAGTAAGTGGGTTAGCCTGTAGCTGCTGTTTATTGCCTGGTGCTCATCCAACGCAGACAAACCAGATATCTGTTTAATGTTTGTCGGAGCTGGAGTATTGATATGCACAAAATGGGTTAATCAGTCATTGTAATCACTCATTTCTTTTTAAGTTATACACTCAATATTTGTTCTAAGCTGGTTTACAGCACTAATTTATTTTTGTTGTTACCATGGGTACGGGTTTTCTTAAGATCTGTGCTGCATTTAGAAAATAACATGATTAATAATATGATTACATCAGGGCTTTTTATTGAACTTGATATGTAGACACACAGTACATGGGAGGAAAAACAAATTATCAGTCAGTCGGCAATAAGTTCACTGCTTTAGCTACATGGGCTCCTGTTTTGATGCAACCTTGTGAATGAACAGCAGGGCTAGTTGTAGGTGAAACAGTTTTTAAAGATTCAGCAACCAATGGATATACCAGATAATCATCTGCTTCTGAAGCGTCATGACCAAAACTGGTTGTGAGCAGGAGGATGGTTATCACATAGCTACAGTAGACTTAGCAGCTCTGTAAGTGGGTGGAGTGAGCTCTCATTCTTGAGAGCAGCAGGGGAGAAGGGGGGAAAAAATCATGTCTTCCAGGAAGGCAGATACATAGCAGCATTGAATTGTGAGTTTGTGAAAAAAAAACTTGGCTTCTGAAATTTAGCTGAGGTAAGAAATGGTATTCATTTTTCAAAGTGTTTGTTGGCTTTCGTGTAGATTGGTTTTGAGATATTGTATGTTAATAATGCTTCAGGGCAGCCTGCAAAAACCAAAATAATACATTTTAAATATTAGTCATAAGTTGCATGCAGCATGTAGTAATTCCTTCTCCAGATTTAATGTCTTGTTAGCTTTTTAAAGCTGATATATTGATGCATTGCAAGCACAATCTGTGTGCAGAAAAGAACTGTTAAGAGAACAGAAAAGCCTTTTCTTTTATTTGCTGTATTTTGCTGCCTCGTATTCCGCAATCGAACCTAGAGTGCCCAGTCCTGTTCCACACTGAAAGCTGAAACACAATAATAAGGTCAGTTGTGCATTGCCAAGCCACTGTAGCAGTCAGTTGCAGAACAGGCAAGGTCTCTACTGTTTGAGATAAATGTGCTCAGTCTATATTTCAGAAATCTGAGAATAGAACAGCATATAAAAGTTGTTTATGGCACCACTTGCTTTATTAATTTCAGTTTCTCAGTCAGTGCTTGTTTGGACTTTATTATTCAAGGTTGTTTTGCCATGAAGACCTAACATGAAGAGAAAAATGTTATATTTAATGTCATGCTTCGAGCTTGCTGATCTTAGAAATTAATTTGTTTGCAACAGCAAGATGAAAGGTAAAGTGATAGAAATAGATATTGTGAAGTTGATAAGTGTGGCGTAAATCATTTCACTTCAAGCTAATGGTTTATTTTACTAATTGAAGGGTCAGATATGGTAACAATATTGTGTAGTAAAGAGCTACTTGGCTTGTGATAGCAGATTTTATTATTTGCTTTGTATTTGAATTATCTTGCGTGTTAAGAGTTTGGTTTCCAAGACAACCATGACATCTTCATCATTGGAGCAAGCCGTACTTCAGCATTTACCATAGTACAAATTTTAGTGTAATTTAAATAATCTAAGATCATGCTGTGCAGAGGTTGCAAGTATGAATGTAAGAGAAAGATAACAAATGTGTCTGAGCTATGGGAAAGGCACAAATTAGATTTTAATAAAGCAACTCTTGTGACAGTTATCATTCACCAGCACAACTTCAACACTGAAGAGTTGTTATCAAGTGTGCAATAATAGGACATTAAGCTTACAACTTCCTTAAGTTTGACTCGACACTCAGAAAACATTAGATACCTTGCAGAGTATTATGCAGACAGTGTGTAGGTCTATTTTAAGAGTGGAACGGTGGCTCAGTGGTTAGCACTGTTACCTCACAATGCCAGGGACCTGGGTTTAATTCCCGCCTTGGGCGACTGTGTGGAGTTTGCATATTCTCCCTGTGTTTGTGTGGGTTTCCTCCGGGTGCTCTGGTTTTCTCTTGCAATTCAAAGGTATGTAGGCCACATGCTAATAGTGTTAGGTGCACTAGTCAGGGGTAAATGTAGGGCAGGGGGAATAGGTCTTGCTGTGTTACACTTCGATGGACTTGTTGGGCTAAAGGGCCTGTTTCCATACTGTAGAGAATTTAATCTAATCATATTATTTATTCACTTCTCCCATTCAGAAATATTCCATAAAGAAATGTTTTTATTAACATAAGGAGGTGTCAGTTGATGAAAAATGCAAGTTCTACTTTAAAAAAAATCAATTTATTCCTAATTTCTCAATGAAAAATGTTATAACTATGTAAAAAGAAATGCTGCATACCTTTTCTCCCACTTTACAAACATCTGTGCACTGCTTGCATTTAAAGTCAGTGACACCAACACTATTAATTTGCCTCATTTTTTAGAGATTAAATGTAAGTTTTTAATGAGCTGTAGCTGAAAAGCCATTTTATTTAAACCCATTGAGGTCTCTTTCCTTTCGTTGCGTGATGTGTCTGTGTTTTTTCAGTATTCTGTTAAAGTCAGTTCTGGTATTTTGCAATATCAATGACCAACTCCCTGACAATGATCTTAGTAAAAAGAAATGTAAGTTCAGAATAAAAAAATAATTGTAGTGTAGGGTCCTGTGCTACCTTGACTTAATGAGAAATGTTTTTTGACTTATTTGACTGGGTCATGCAACATGAAGACGCAACGGTGTCATCACCATATCATATTTGTGGTGTGTGCTCTTTTTAAAATCTTACCGACTGCAGTTTTAGGAAGAACTTTAGGTTAGCATGCTTAAATATTCGAAATACGATTTTGAATTGTGCCTAATTGCAAACAATGTCAGCAATTTAATTAAAACGTTTACTCTGTTAGTCTGGGCTAAGCACTGCTCTACATTGCCCCAGAATCCTCGGTAACAAATAGAAGTTTGATAATAATATGCCCATATCACCCGAGTAGAATTAATACCTTTTTCTTAAGATCAAACAATTAAGTCGCACTTTGCATCAAAATGCAAAAAGGTCATGAGAACACCAGGTACAGTCGGCAACTAACCCGACTACATGCTTTCAGGGCAATTACAGAGTCCTAGAGTCAAGAGATGTACTGCACGGAAACAGACCCTTTGGTCCAACTCGTCCATGCTGACCAGATATCCCATTTATTTGTTCAGGAAATGCTGGTAAATAAAGGGAACCTTTCATTATTAGAAGGTGGATTTTTATTATCATTTAAAATATCGTCATTCTGTCTATTAGTTTATGAGATGCAATATCATAAGTATCTGTCAGTTGCAGAATCTAACAAATATGCTAAAATTGATGTTGGGGTTTCTATCAAGGACCATGATATATCTCGAGGATACAAAAGAAAACAAAAATTGTTCCTCTTTTGGAGGTTGTCATACTGTTTGCTATTAAGCAACTTCCTACAGCTGATTGGAGAGTCCGACTCACTGACAGCTCCATTAGCCTGAATGATTTTGTAAATTATGAGAGAAAAAATATCACCATTGGTTTTATCTATTTTTATGAAGCAAAATTCGGAGTTTATTGTCATTGTTGGCAGTGCTTTAAAAACAAGGACCAAATAATCAACCGCTTGTAGAATCTCATGTTTAACTCAATGAGGTGCTGTAAAATCTAATGTATGAGTTCCACCTTCAGGCAGGTTTTATGTCCATCATGTAATTATAATTTGTATGCCGGTTAACTTCATAGTAGTTTCACCAAAGAAAGTTGATAAAGCACATTTGCAGGTATTTGTTGTGTTGATTATACTCTCAATGCTGTATTAATGCATAGGTTTTCAAAATGGAACTCCCAAACCCATTGGTTTCTGCAATTCAGGAATCCCTCAGGTGAGCAGATGTTTTATCCATTTGGGGATTGGTATGCAGGCAGCATATCATGCTGGGAATTCTATATTCTATGTATTTTCCTTAATATCTGTTGGCTTTTATTACATATGTTAACAAAATATTTTTTCTGCTATAGTAGTATTATTTTCTCCAAGATACTTGGCAGTGTTTTTTGAAGTTAAGATAGGTGATCTCTGGGAGGGTGTCGATATTTACAGGATGTCCATTGTGAATGCAAGCAGAGCCCCATCACCTTCACAAACCCTGAGAGCTCCTAAACTACTGACTCAGACATATTTGGAATGCAATGGTGAAGTGCTGACATGATTTCTAATTTATTAGTAATGTTACAATTTTTGATGCTGTTCACAGCAAATGCTAATCCTGATTTTTATTGTGCTTAAACTCTTTTTTTTTGGATCGATTTGATTTTCATCATTTGCCATTCTGCCAGCAAATATGCAATTTGCGAATCTGTTTTTAAGAGTCAGCTGTGACTCAGTTGGTTGCATTCTCACCTTTTGAGTCGGAAGGTTATGAGTTTAAGTCCCATGAAGAATTGAGCACAAAAATCCAGATGCTGAAGGAATGCTGGCCAACTAGAGAGCTTGTTTTTGGATGAGGTGTTGCAATGTATGCCATCTGCTTTCTCAGGTGGGTGTATAAGCTCCTGTGGCACTGTTTTGAAAAAAAAAGCAAGAAAGCCTTTCCTGGTATTGTATCCGAAGTCCACATATTGGACAGAACATGTGTGAACAGCTATGAAATATTAGTTCTGGGTGGCATTCTGAAGGTTCAATTTGAACCGATATGCTTCTTTTAATAAAGTGTCTCCTTTCAAAACACCTTCAGGTTTCTTGGCATCTAAATGTTTCTATGTTCATGGCCTCATTCACAATCAACTTTGTTCACATCTGTTCTTTGCAGGAATCCACATTATTGAGATAAGCATCTTGTTTTTCAACAGCACATCAGTATACCAGATTCACAACTGGGATTGGGCTTGTCATGTAGCCAGAGTACCTAACACTCACTCGCCAAAGTCAATTATCTATGGAAAGTTTGAGTCTAGGTTGTCTGTCATGGCAGTCAAAGGATGTGCTATATGGATATTATGAAGACTTAGGTACATAAGAACAGAAGTAGACCATTTAGGCCAACAAGCCTCCTTCACCATTTAAACAATCATGGTTGTCTGAACATTTCAATGCCATTTACCTACA
This sequence comes from Chiloscyllium plagiosum, assembly GCF_004010195.1. Taxonomy (NCBI): domain Eukaryota; kingdom Metazoa; phylum Chordata; class Chondrichthyes; order Orectolobiformes; family Hemiscylliidae; genus Chiloscyllium; species Chiloscyllium plagiosum. The sequence continues at coordinate 106,820,945 of NC_057713.1, read as the reverse complement.
CTCTCCTCAAATTGATCTAAGATAAACTTTGCCTTTTTTCTAATCTATAACTCATGTCATTAATACAGGCACTGTGGTATGGTGACTTATTAAAATGTTTTTTTGTAAATAAACATGTGACAGTAAGTTACCAATCTCCTCTATTTTATTCTACCCCTTTAACTATTTACATATTTGGAAATCAGCACTCTATCAGCCTCTACCTTAAATATACTCAAAGACTGAGCTTCCTCAGTTTTCTAGAGGAGAGAATTCAGTTTCAGCTTGGAGTTTTAATAATGACATTGAGCCTTAAGAAAAGCTTGTCCAGGATCACTTCATCCGGTGGAACAAAAAAAAAGCATGATGTGGTTACTTTCAAAAGCAAGTGCATACCAGAGGAAAAGAGCTAACACAACAAAAAGAAATTCCAAAACCAGTAGCTCATCAAAAACTCAGTTGTTTGTGGTACCCCATCCAATTGCACCAGAAGGATTTGGTGTAGAATACCTTTAGTAGTCATCTACATATATACTGAAACCCATCTCAAAAGACCTACAGAAGTGTAAATATGTCAGTGAGTCAGGGTAGTGGAGCAAGTGAAGAGAGCAGTTTTGAAGGGCTGTCCAGCAAAAATGTCTGTTGGCAAACATGATCCAGCAAGTTGGCGATTCCTGATCCAATTAGTTAGCTAGTTTCTTCTGAGTTGTTTCAAAATTTTAAAGTGCTATGCCTACTAATTGCAAAACATCTGTTCAGGATCCCAGTGGTTCTGCTAGTCAGTCTTGAATGCCATTGCTTCTGCTGTTTAAGTTCTGCGGAAATGTATTTGACTTTTAGTGTTATTTAATTAGCTAAGCAAAGGAAAATGTAGAGTAATGTGTTTGGCTTTGGATTGTTAGAGCAAAGAGTTTGCTCAGATGCCATTGACGAATGATTTCATTCTTCGTGGTGAACTTTACAGCTAAAGTTTAACAAGCCCTTTGGTGAGTCAGGCAGGTTGGCAAAATGTCATGGGAAGGCATCAGGGACTTTCCAGCGCCAGGAACATTGGCAGGTAGCCTCCCACAGGACCATTTCCTGCTTTATGGTTTGCATCGGTAAAAGGACAACTCCAACATTGTGGGAGCACACAATGAAACTGGCTAACCCATCAGGCTCTGTTAGTGAATAACTTATTTTTTTGGCACTCAGTAGCCCAAGAAGAGGCTCCCAGCAACAATGGCTGTACTAAGTGACAACAAAGCCGTGGATCCTCACAAGTCCTCATCCTCCGATCTCCAGGATCTGCTTCTTCCCCAAGTTTCCTTTCACCTCTTTGAAAGCGAGTAGCCACTGAGTTGCTCTGTCTTTACAGTTGTATTGTCAGTGACGTCCGCTTCTAATTGGGTTTACCGATCTAGGGGGCAGCCACCATCTTGAATTAAGCTGGTGGTTCCTGTGTGGCAAGTTAATCAGTCACTGCCTGGAATATATCTCCCCAGGCCCTGCAATCAGACAAAGCAGGGCTACAACTTCTGTTCAACTATGGTGAGGGGACTTCTGTCAACTGTTTAAAAATCCAGCCCTTTTAAGTCAATTCAGCTACATTGACATATATAGTAATTATTCTTCAAAGGGACTCTTTATTACACTTCATATTTATGGCATATTTCTCAGAAGAAACTTTGCATCAGTTGCTGGCACATGCTGTAATTCTGAAGTTGATGTGGCATGATGCCATATGGTGACATGGCCACCCCCTGTCTGTCTGACAAACTGACCATTCAAGAAAAAAGGTTTTTTACTTAATGTGTAGATTTTCTTGCATGATTGTACAAATACTGTTTTCAATATAAAGGCAAAATACTGTACTCCAAATGCGGCAAATCTGAAACACCGAACGCTGGAGAAATTTAATGTGTCTGGCAGCATCTGTGGAGTTCTGAAGTAGAATCACCCCAAACTCTAAATGCTAACACTGTTTCTCTCTCCACAGATGTGGCCAGACCTGCTGAGTTTATCCAGCATCCTCCATATTTATTCCTGTTTTCAATGTGACACAGTAAAGTGGGTTACATCGTGTATCATTGAGCAGAAACAAAGAATAAAAAGATGGGTACCATTTACATCTTTGAATCTGAATTGATGGCTTTGTATTAATCACCATCAGAATTTTGAAGGTGCAACGATTATCCCAATGCATAGATATCAGGAGAACAGAAATGCAAAATTAGAAGGTTTTGGTAAAGAATGTTTCAATAACTTTATCGCTAATGTCTTAATTAATCAGACAAAAGTATTTGCTAGTGGGCCTGGTTTATGGAACATGTGATCCCAGTTTGGCTCTCTATCATAACACAATTAAATTGCTTACAGATATGCCGGTACATGTACATGGAAGTTTTTCTTTGCAATCCCTGAACATTTCTAGTGATATCAAACAAAGCCACATTCTTGTACCAAATGTCTTTGGAATATTTGTGAAACAATGGATGTGTGGATCTAAAATAACCTAATTGTAGGTGAGCACATTGGGATTTTGTAGCTAATTAGAATAAGGAGAAACCTCTTCAATGGCTCGAATCATTCTAGTACAAATAAAGATAGCTGTGGGCTTTATTTTAGACCAATTGTCACTGTCCCAGAGTCACGCAGAAAGAGTTCAGCAGGACATACCCAACCACTGTCACTGCATCATTAATAGCATTCCTTCCATCACACGATCAGAAGTAGGAATGTTTGCTGTTGATGGCAATGTTCAGTGCCAACCCAAAGCTCTTTAAATAATGAAGTGCTTGGCCTGTAGCAAGATCTAGATACTGTTCAGACTCGTACTAATGAGTGACAAATAACACAGTGCCAAGCAATAGTCATTTTGGAGAGTTTAGCCCCCTGGCCTTAACATCCATTGCCATTACCATCAGTGACTCTATCAACGTGTACAGGGTTATCTTTAACCAGAAACTGACTTGGACCAACCATATCAATACTGTGTTTGTTAGAACTACTCAGAGACTGGAAATTCTACAATGAGTAACTTGTGTCTAGACTCTCCAAAGCCTTTCAATCATCTAGAAAACATGTTGAGGTTGGATGGAATAGGAAAACAAAAACAGAAATTGTAGGAGAAGCTCAGCAGGTATGGCAGCATCTGTAAAGAGACAGCAGAGTTTATGTTTTGGGTCCAATTCCCCTTCTTCATAACACATTCCCTCTTGAGCTTTGAAGAAGGGTCACTGGACCCGAAATATTAATGCTACTTTCTGACCACAGATGTTGCAAGACCTGGTGAATTTCTCCAGCAATTTCCATTTTTGTTTCAGATTTCCAGCATCTTCAGTTCTTTGATTTCTTTCTGGGTGGAGGAGTGTCCATTTACCTGAACAAGCACATCATTGACAAAAGCCAACAAGCTCAACACCATCTGAGACAGAGCAACCTGTTCCATTTCCAGGCAGTGGATCCAGACTCAAACCACTCACTGCATGAAAAGGTTTTTCTCTCCCCCACCTTGAACATTCATTCCCTTTAGTGCCAATAGACTGAGGCTACAATGTGTTCCATCTACAAGATGCACTGCAATTCACCAAGGCTTCTTCGACAGCATCTCGTAGACCTGCAACAACCACCATTTAGAAAGACAAGGGCAGGAGGACATCATCTCCAAGCTCCCTTCTGAGACATACCATCCTGACTATCAAATCCAGGAACTCTCTAAAAAAAATAGCACTGTGGGAGTACCTTTACAACTCAGCTACAGTGGGTCTTTAAGGTGACTCATTATTACCTACTCAACAGCAATTCAGGTAAAGTGATGCAAACTGATTTTCCCGTGACTCCCACGTCCCATGAATGACTGATAAAAGTGATTTTACATCTGGCAACCTCTTAACTTTAAGTGCTCTGTGTTCATTCATCAACTGTTGTAGAAGCGCACTGACTAATTCCTGTTTTGGTCGATGATTTATTTTAAACACCCACCCGGAGGCTTGACAATTGAACATAGACAGATTTGCAATTGTGGTAAAGATTTACATAAGTGTCATCAGTATAAGCAAATGAGACGATGTACCAAATGACACCCAGTAAAATAGGACGTGAAATCTTCCACCAATTTTAAGACTGCTGAACTGAATTTGATCTCAGCAGGAATCCTCCTGAAGGAATGCCTTATAATTTAAACCACACCCCAAAATTTTCACCAAGCTACCAGTTTGATTCTTTGCAAATTTAATAACTCAGCAGAAATAAAGCTTTCTGGGCGGAGTCCATTTCCTTGTGCAAATCGAATGACAGAATTAAGGGAACAATTGCAAGGTGCTAAAATGAGGAAAATTAAAAGTAACACAGTTATATGATCACAGCTGTGGGAGACAGAATATGTTGATAACAGCAAATATTTTGTCTGTTTTCTATAAGCATTCATGATAAGCTTTCGTAAAATACATTGTAAGTATAACCCCAGTCTGTGTGGAAACAAAACCCAAATGATGTAGATGCTGGAAATAAAAGTTAAAAAAAAATGCTGTCCAGGCAATCTCTTTGGTCAGATTAACAAAGTCCATGGGCAGACATTTCCTGGCCACAGAATTGTGTTGCAGAAAGCAGTTATTCAGTTATCGTGATTACACCAGATCTCTGAACATTTTAACTTAATACCAATCTCCTGCCTTTTTCCCTTAACCTTGCAGACTGTTTCTATATAAATAGGCATCCAATGCCCTTTTTGATTGTTTCAATTGAACATGTGTCCACCACACTTCCAGGCAGTGGATCCAGACTCAAACCACTCACCGCATGAAAGGCTTTTCTCTCACCTTGCTTTTGCTTATTTCACAGAGGGGCTTAAAAATTGTGCCCTCTGGAGGTTGACCCTTTTGCGAGTGGAAACAGTCTCTCCCTATCTATTTGACACAGAGCTCTTAGGATTTTAAAACCTTCTATCAAATCTCCTCTTGACTGTCTTCTCTCCAAGGGAAACACTCACAACCTCTTTAGTCTATCCTCATAACTGAAGTGTATCATTGTTGGAATCATTTTCAGAAACCTTTTTTGCACTCTCTCCAATGCACTCACATCCTTCCTGTAGTATGACATCCAGAACCTTTTTGTCATTCATTCACTGGCTAGACCAACATTTTCTGCCATCCCATAGGGTAATTAAAAGTCACCCATATTGCTGTTGGTCTGGAGTCATATGAAGGCCAGACCAGGTAAGGATGGCAGATGCCTTCTCTGAAGGACATGAGTGAGCCAGACATTTCTTTTTGACCATTGACATTGGTTTCATAGTCATCATTAGAAACATAATTTCAGATTTTTATTGAATTCAAATTCCAGTATTGCTGTGGTGGGATTCAAACCCAGGTCCCCATAATATTACCTGGGTTTCTGGATTAACAGTCCAATGCTAATACCACTCGCCCAGCACCTCCTGTACTGTACACAATACTCCAGCTAAGATCTAAACAGTGCTCTCTGAAAGTTCATCATAGTTTCCCTGTTCTTGAAATCAATGCCTCTATTAATGAAAGCTAGAATACTGAATGCTTTACTCACACATCTCCCTGCCTGTCTTGCCACATTATTGACTTCTATACATAAATACTTAGACCTCTCTGATCCCCAGTACCTGTACAATTGTACCCTTCGTTTTGTACTGTCTGTCTTTGTTCTTTGTACTGAGATGCAACACCTTATAGTTCTTTGTGCTGAAACTCATCAGCAACCTTCCATCCACTCCACCAACTTGCTTATGTCTACAAAGTTCTGCACTGTCCACCTCTCAGTTTACAATTCTATCAAGGTTTGTGGTACTTGCAAACTTTAAAATTGTCACATGCATACGAGGAGTTAGATCATTAATATGCATCAGGAAAAGTCCCAAAACCGATCTCTGGGGAACTCCACTATGAGCTTTCTTCCAACCTGAAAAATACTCATTCACCATCACTTTCTGTTTCCGACCACTCAGTCAGTTTTATATACACATTGCTACTGACCTTTTTATTCTATGACCTATAACTTTGCTGACAGGTCTGTCATGTGGCACTGTATCAAATACCTTTGATGAAGTTTATGTACACCACATCAACAGCTTTGCCCTTATCAAACATAGAACATAGAACATTACAGCGCAGTACAGGCCCTTCGGCCCTCAATGTTGCGCTGACCTGTCCTACCAATCTGAAGCCAATCTAACCTACACTATTCCATATATGTCCATATGCTTGTTCAATGACGACTTAAATGTACTTAAAGTTGGTGAATCTACTACCTTTGCTGGCAAAGCATTCCATACCCTTACTACTCTCTGAGTAAAGAAACTACCTCTGGCATCTGTCCTATATCTATCACCCCTCAATTTAAAGCTATGCCCCCTCGTGCTCGCCGTCACCATTCTTGGAAAAAGGCTCTCCCTGTCCACCCTATCTAACCCTCTGATTATCTTATATGTCTTTATTAAGTCACCTCTCA
>NC_057713.1:106761805-106813095 GCF_004010195.1 Chiloscyllium plagiosum | reverse complement strand
TCTCCTCGACAACATTGTCGTTTTCTAGAGTGAATACTGTTGAAAAATATTCATTTAATGCTTCCCCTATCTCCTCTGACTCCACACACAACTTCCCACTACTATCCTTGATTGGCCCTAATCTTACTCTCGTCATTCTTTTATTCCTTTAATACCTATAGAAAGCCTTAGGGTTTAGCCTGATCTTATCCGCCAGCAACTTCTCATGTCTCCTCCTGGCTCTTCTGAGCTCTCTTTAGGTCTTACCTGGCTACCTTGTAACCCTCAAGCACCCTAACTGAGCCTTCACATCTCATCCTAACATAAGCCTTCTTCTTCTCTTGACCAGAGATTCCACTTCCTTTGTAAACCATGGCCCCCGCAGTCTCCAGCTTCCTCCTCGCCTGACAGGTACATACTTATCTAGGACACACAGTAGCTTTTCCTTGAATGAGCTCCGCATTTCTAATGTGCCTATCCCTGCAGTTTCCTTCTCCATCCTATGCTTCTTAAATCTTGCCTAATCACATCGTAATTGCCTTTCCCCCACCTGTAACTCTTGCCCAGTGGTATACACCATCCCTTTCTATCACTAAAGTAAACATAACAAAATTGTGATCGCTATCACCAAAGTGCTCACCTATTTCCAAGTCTAACACCTGGCCGGGCTCATTACCCAGTACCAAATCTAATGTGGCTTCGCCTCTTGTTGGCCTGTCTACATACTGTGAGAGGAAGCCCTCCTGTACACACTGGACAAAAACTGACTCATCTATAGTACTTGTACTATAGTGTTCCCAGTCAATATATGGAAAGTTGAAGACCCCCATGACAACTACCCTGTCTCTCTCACTCCTATCGAGAATCATCTTTGCTATCCTTTCCTCTACATCTCTGGAACTATTCGGAGGCCTATAGAAAACTCCCGACAGGGTGACCTCTCCTTTCCTGTTTCTAACCTCAACCCATACTACCTCAGTTGACAAGTCCACAAACATCCTTTCTGCAACTGTAATACTGTCCTTGACCAATAATGCCACACCTCCCCCTCTTTTACCATCTTCTCTGTTCTTACTGAAAACATCTAAATCCTGGAACCTGCAACAACCATTCCTGTCCCTGCTCTGACCATGTCTCCGAAATGGCCACAACATCAAAGTCCCAGGTATCAACTCTCACTTCAAAACAATTGAGTGAGTTCATTAGACTTGATCTTCCCTTAACATGTCCATGCTGACTCTTCTCCATCAAAGCAAAACTTTTCAATGTAACTTTTAATTCTAACCTGAATAATTATTTCCAGAAGTTTCCCCACTGTAGAAATTAAATTGATTGATTGATAATTGCTGAGACTATCTTTACAACCTTTTTTTCAAGGGTGTCACATTTGCAATTCTCTAATCATCCTGCTACACTCCCAAATGCAGAGAAGATTGAAAGATTATTGCCAGCTCCTCTATACCACTTTCACTTCCTTCAATATCCTTGGATGTGTCCCATCTGATCCAGGTGTTTTATCAACTCTAAGTATCAAAAATGTATCGAATACCTCCTGTTGATCAAACTGGAATTTTTTTTTTTGACTTGTGAGACATGGAAATTGCTGACTCATCAGCATTTGTTTGCCTGTCCCTAGTTACCCTTGAGAAGCTGGTGGTAAATTCTTCAAATGACTGAGTTCCTTCCTCTGCTACAATGGCTGAGGTTCCATTTGTTTTGTAGGTAAAGCCACATGTAAAGTATTTGTTTGATGTTTCAGCCTTTCTTTTTGCCTTGATGTATGAATCCCCTTATTGGTTCCTATTCACCAACGCCTCTTTTTACTAAACACATAGGTGCTTATAAATGACTTTGGGATTTCCTTTATATTAGTTGGCGATCTTCTTTTCATAATCCCTCTTTGCTTCTCATTTCTACATCTCCCTTTTGAACGTTCAGTATTAAGCTGATTCTCCATTGCATTTACTACCTGACACCTGCCATAAGCACATTTTTACTTTGTTAATTTCTAATCCCTTTGTCACACTGGGAAATTTTAATTTCTTTGCCTTGTCTTTCCCTTTTGATGGAACATACCTTGACTATACTTGAACCATCTCCTCTTTGAAGGTGGCCCATTGTTCAGCTACTGTCATTCCTGGCTTACCCTTGGCTGTAGTCTATCAGGTCCAGCTCTGTTCATGCTCCATTGAAGTCAGCTCTCCTCCAACTGATTATTCTTACTCGAGATTGACCATAGAATTATACAGCATGGAAACAGACACTTCAGTCCAACACATTAGTGCTGACATCTAAAACTGATCCAATCCCATTTGTCAGCATTTGGCCGTATACCTCTGAATCCTTCCTATTCATATACCCATCCTGTTGCCTCCCACCTCCACACCTCCAGTGGCAGTTTGTTCCATACACGCACCACACTCTGCATGAAAAAGTTGCCATTCAGGTCCCTTTTAAATCTTTTCTCTCTCACCTTAAACCAATGTCCTCCAGTTTTGGACTCCCCCAACCTGAGAAGACGACCTTGGCTATTCACCTAATGATGTTATAAACCTCTATAAGGTCACCCCTTCAGCCTCCATTGCTCCAGGGGAAAAAAGTCCCAGCCAATTAGCCTCTCCCTGTAGTTAAAGCCCTTCAACCCTGGCTACATCCTGGTAAACCCTTTCTGCACCCTTTCAAGTTTAACAACATCCTTCCCATAGCAGGCAGACCAGAATTGAACACAGTATTCAAAAAGTGGGCTGAACAAGGTCCTGTAGTCATAGAGTCATAGAGATGTACAGCATGGAAACAGACCCTTCAGTCCAACCCGTCCATGCCGACCAGATATCCCAACCCAATCTAGTCCCACCTGCCAGCACCCAGCCCATATCCCTCCAAACCCTTCCTATTCATATACTCATCCAAATGCCTCTTAAATGTTGCAATTGTACTAGCCTCCACCACTTCCTTTGGCAGCTCATTCCATACACGTACCACCCTCTATGTGAAAAAGTTGTCTCGTAGGTCTCTTTTATATCTTTCCCCTCTCACCCTAAACCTACATCCTCTAATTCTAGACTCCCCGACCCCAGGGAAAAGACATTGCCTATTTACCCTGGCATTCCAACTCCTACACTCAATGCACTGACCAATGAAGACATGCATGTCTGTTATCCCACTGTCACTTAATCTAGTTAACCCACCTCATTCCCAGGAATCACATCTAGCATTGATTATTTTGTTGATCTGGAAACATGCACCTTCCAGAAATTTTGCTGAAAACAATCCAGAACACTTGATCCTTGCTGCCCCTCATATTATGACTATCCAAGACAAACTACAGGTAATTAAATTTCCCCATTATAACAGTTCTCTGGTACATACACCTCTCTGTAATTTCTGAGTAGGTTTGATCTTCTATATCTTCCTCATGATTTCACCTATATATTACATTGAACAGTTTAAATTTGGAAATGCCGGCATTGGTCTGGGGTGTACAAAGTTAAAAATCCCACAATACCAGGTTATAGTCCAACAGGTTTATTTGTAAGCACTAGTTTTCGGAGCGCTGCTCCTTCATCAGGTGGTTGATGAAGGATTGCGTTCCAAAAGCTAGTGTTTCCAAATAAACCTGTTGGACTATAACCTGATGTTGTGTGATTTTTAACACTGAGCAATTTAATGCTCCCTTTTTTCCTAGACCAATTTTGTCTTTGAATTCTCTAAAATAGCTTTTTTTTCTCCAGCACTGCAAAGCTCTCCTTAACCAAAACAAAATCTTCTTTTTGCCTTTCCTATGTTTTCTGAACACCTTATAGCCAGGAACATGGAACACTGAGATCTGCTCTTCCTTAAATCATATATATCTCGGTTATCACCACAACATTGTAATCTCACAATGCCAGTCTTGGAAGGTAGTGGAACCAGGCACAGAGCCTGGAATCCATACCTGGTCCATAAGCAACCCCAAAATACTTTCCCAGGGTGGGCCAGGATGTGGAACTGCTATGTACTGAATGGAGGTGGGAAACTAATTTAAATAATTAAGGCTTCACTTTGGTGCAATTTAGAGAGCTATCTGCATTTTCGTGACACAGTGGAGCAACCTTCTGTCCTCTGGGCAGAGGCTATTTCAATGGAGGGGAAAGTGAGGGCTGCAGATGCTGGAGATCAGAGTTGAAAATGTGTTGCTGGAAAAGCGCAGCAGGTCAGGCAGCATCCAAGGAGCAGGAGAATCGACGTTTCGGGCATGAGCCCTTCTTCAGGAATCTGAAACGTCGATTCTCCTGCTCCTTGGATGCTGCCTGACCTGCTGCGCTTTTCCAGCAACACATTTTCAGCTATTTCAATGGAGATAACTTCTCTCCTACTGAAAGGGAACAATCAGACTCAGAGGCTCCTTCCAATAAAGAGCAGAGCCATTGGCAGCATAATAGGCTGATGCCAGAGCAATCTGCCTACGTAACCATGGTACATTTATGACTCAACATAAGCCTCCATTTTGAGTTGTTGTTCTGGTCTTCTACCTGTGTCAGCTTAGCCCCCTTCTCCCAGTAGATCTGCTGAAGATTTGATCTGCAGGTCCTGCGTTTTGGACAGGAATGTCAGGATGCATCTATCACCTTTAATCAAATGGTGAGTGCAGAGTAAAGCCAATAAAGAGGCTGCCTACTGAAAAATAGAGACCTCAGCACGTGCAGTTTCAGGGTCTGTGTTTGGTTTCCATATCAAAGTCCTAAATGCATTGACAAAGATCGTTAGTCTCAAACATTAACATTGTTTTTCTCTCCACAGATGCTGTCTGAAATGCGAACATCTTTAGTATTTGTATTATCTTAATCTGTTTTGCATTGCTACAAGCAACTGAGAGATAATCACAGCAGGGAGTAGTTTGGGCATTGTATGCAAAGGGAGGATCTTTGAAATTCATCAGCAAGAAAAGCCAAATCAGTAGAATGGCAGCAGCCACCAAATTACCCAATTTTTTTTAAAGCAAGCTTCACTATCACAAGTGGACTTGCAGAAGATTAATATTATTCAATGAATCCGTCTTATGATGGAAAGCCTGACTCTCTTGTACTCAGTTCTTGATCTTGTCTCCAGTGTCAAGAAGCAGAATTGAGCAGATTTAGTGCTGCCGACAAGAAGGGAACAAATTATTTAGCAAATCAATATTGTATACTTCAAGGCAAACACTTAAACATTTTGGCCATAACTTAATAATATATTGCTCTTAATAATCATGTGTGAAGTTGGCAACTTAATGTTGGAAAAGAGAAAAGAAAAATCAGCTAACCCACCTCTTGCATGCTTGACCTTTCAAGATGGATATTTATGACAGTGGTCAAGTGATAAAGAATGAAAAAATAAAATGTTTTGAGGTACACTTCTTCAGATGGAAAACAAATCTGCAAGTGTGTCCACAAATAAGGGTCGTAGTTCTTATTCGGCAAGTTTAGGTCTATGTTTACATTTAATTTGGTGTCTCACCAGATTGCAAGACAATTTTGCTTTTAGTTTTGCCCCATGCACATCTAATATTCATTATTTTAGATCATAAATTCTTTCCTTCCCCATGCCAGTTTTGTAGTAGGACAACAGCTTATTAGGATAGTGTTGCGAAGATACAACATATGCTCTGTTCCCTAGATTCAGGCTTCAGTGAGTATTCATTTGTTGTACCAGTTGTGACCATTGTAGTCCTTTAACAATTAGCAGCTGCATATGTTTGTAATGTATCTCTCAAAAGCCATTGCACCACATGTCAAAGGCATTAAAATAGTATCAGAATGGAAATGTATTATTAAATTAAACTGATCCATCAGATTGTAAATGGGATAAGTGAAATATATTTCCTTACTTCAAACTATATTCATTACTAATATAGTTATTGTGCTCTCAAAACTGAGAGGAGCCAATAACACTCAAATTTTGAAATATCATAATTTTTATTTTCTCCCTTTCAGTACACCATAGACAAAATATAAGTGCCAATATGCATAATGATAATTAATGCAAATGTATGTATGCATTAAATTATCTGCAGGACAAACTGGATGATGCTACTAAATTTAGCTTTTAAAATATTTGTGTTTTATATTTCCATATTTGAAGGTGTATTTTGTGTTTTATCCTCTCACTTTGAAATGGTTCTTTAAAAGTCCACTTGATTGAGCTTTGAGCTTCTATGTAATCTTAACAGACAATAACGAGCCAATAGGTTTATAAAGAACAAAGTGAACAAAGAACAGTAAAGCCCCAAAACAGGCCCTTCAGCCCATCAAGACTGCACCACCAGACGATGCCTTTCTAAACTAAAAGCCTTTTGCCTCTGCATGGACTGTTTCCCTACACTCCCTATATATCTGTCAAGACACCTCTTAAATGTTGCTATTGTATCCACCTCCACCACCACCTCTTGGATTCCAGGCACTTACTACCCTCTGTGTAAAACATGTGCCTCTCACACCTCCTTTAAACTTTTCACTTTTATCTTAAACTTATGTCCCTTAGTAATTGACATTTCAACCCTGGAAAAAAATACTCCAACTATCCATTTCATCCGTGCTCTCATAATCTTGTAAATTCCTATCAGCTCACCTTTTGACATTCAAGTAAAAACAAACCAAATTTGTCCGATCTCTCCTCATAGTTAATACCTTCCAAACTAGGCAACATTTTGGTAAACCTTTTCTGTACCCTCTCCAAAGCCTCCACATTCTTCTGGATGTGTAGCAACCAGAAATGTACACAATATTCCAAACATGATCCAACTAAAATTCTATACAATTGCAACATGACTTGCCAATTTTTACACTCTATACCCTGACTAATGAAGGCAAGAACGTCAAATGCCTTCTTGACCATCTTATCTACTTATGTTGACACTTACAGAGAACTGTGGATCTTTAGTTGATGGAATCTATCTCTAATCAACATTTTAGGCATGACAATCGATGTGAACCTAAAAAATCTGAACTGGATTAGCCATATAAATGCTGAGGCCACTGGAGCAGGTTGGATGCTAGGAATCCAGCAGCACGTAATTCATCTCATGACTCCCAAAAGTGTGTCAACCATCTACAAGGCATAAGTCAGGAATGTGATCAAATCCCCAAATTTATAAGATGTAATGTAAATCCAACAACAGTCCAGAAGCTTGACAGATTTGAGCAAAAGGTAACCCACTTGACTGGCACAAAAAATCACTTCCTCCGCCATTGATTCTCAGTAGCAGGTCTGTGTATCGTCTACAAAATGAACCGCAGAAACTGACCAGGCTACTTCAACAGCACCTTCCAAAGACATGATGTCTCTCACCTAGAAGGACAAGAGCAGCAGAGACCGCCACCACCTGCAAGTTCCCCTCTAAGTCACTCATTGTCCTAACCTGGAAATATATCTCTGGTCCTTCAATGTCACTGGGTCAAAATCCATAACAACATTATGGATGTATCTACAACAAATGGACTGCAGTGGCTCAAGAAAGCATCTCATTCCCCCCACCTGAAGGACAGGCAAGGATGTGCAATAAATGCTGGGCCAGCCAGAAAAGCCCATATCCCATGATTGAATTGAGAAAAAAAAGTGACATATTTTGGGTTTCAATCCAATTCACTATTGAGACACTACATTGGTGCAGGAGCTGAGTGCTCCATCTTTTAGACTCAGAGATTTTAGGGCACAATATTGAAAACGATCATAGTACACATACAGTTCTTGGCCACTACGCTTCCCTTAATGAATGCCACCTAACAAACTTGATGATACAGTTCACTGTTATTTGGGAGATAAGGAATTGTCACTGCACTTGGGAGATATTCGATGTGCATTTGGACAGGACCACCTACATTTGGAACAATGTGCATTTTCAGGAAGTACCTCCTCATCCAAATCATGGTGGTTGACTTTTGAAAAATGTTGCTGAGAGAAGGCGGCTGAAAGAAACTGTTACAACCATTGCACACTCAAAATGTGAAGCTCCCAAAACTGGACAAGTGGAAGCCTTAGTAAAATATCTATATGAAACTGAAATTCATGTCTGAATATACAGCAAACATTTATATTAACCAATACCAAAGGGACTAGCAGTTTGTCAGTTGATCAACTTTTCCAGTTGATGAAGAGGTCAATATAATCAATGTAAAAGATCCTATAAGATTCCATCCAATGTGCCATTGTGAACATTTGAAGGATATGTTCTATGGTGCTGAGCTGAAGTCTAGGACTAGGAATCAAAATCTAATGCATAAGATATACACATCACCATTATACTCTACAGGTAGTTTTTCTATAACATGATTGTTGCATTCTTGTGTAACCCCGCATTATAGAAAAATCACACTTTAGAAACAGCGCTGAAAGTGTTGGTGATGTAAACGTTTTACAACCAATACATGTTTTAAAAGTTTGTGCTTTAGAAATAGTGTCTGCAATTCATCAGTTGCATTACAGCAAATTTGCTTTAATGAAACAACCTGTATTTACAGCGTAAGTCTCTAAAATATTTATGCAACTTTGCCTTAAATAAAACTTATCAGCAGTAAGCCTTCTCACTCTCACCCTCAGCTGACTCAGACATCGCTGATATTTACACTGAGGTAAATAAATTGAAAAACTTTAATAATTGGACTGAATAATACAGCATTTGAGGTATAACATTTTTGCCAGCTCATTGAAAGGGCTGGTTTATGAGGTGCCAGTTAAAGCAAAGTTTGCTGTAAATCAAGTATACACAATCTGTCCATAAATTATAATCTTTTATGCCTTTGATGAGCCTGCTATGTTGAAGGCTGTATTATGATTCTTAATGTTTGCTGGCCGAAAGCAAATACAATGCCCTAGTGCCACCTGGCCAGGTTCTGTATGTATGAAGTAGGAGAATGAGTGTTGTTCATATAGTCACAAAAATCCTCAGGTCTGCTTTCTGTTGTTCAACCAGAATAACGCATCCCACTTTCCATTAGAAATCCCCCAACTCCCAACCTGTCCTTCACGTCTGACTTCAGCTCAGCTCCATAGAACAAACCCTTCATACCTGGCTCTGTTCACCACGGCACATTGGATGGAATCTTATAGGATCTGAGTGATGTGATCTATGTGAGATTTGTGGCAGAATCAATTGAGAAGTTAAATAAGTCTAATCTCAACGTTGGGTGTATCATTTGTGCTTTTGACAGATGATGTAGTGAGTTTCTCACTAGGCAGCAGCAGGTTGCAAATAAAAGCAGATTATTCATTGTTAAGCAACTTGTTAATAGCCCAATTTGGCACATTGATCTACAGCATTTTTGCCTTGCCAAATTCACCAAAGAAGCTGGACATCAAGGAAACTTGAGATGGAAACAAAAGCAGGCAACTGGTGAATTCAGCTTATTGTTTGCTCTGAATGAACCTCTAGGTTGGACTCTGGCCACCAACATTCAGGGCATGCTCCAGGAGCACTGACCGAGTGTACCCCACATTCTCAGACATTGTGTCTGAGAATCCTCAAGGCATATCTTCAGTACACCTACAGCTTCAGCATTTCGATGTTGCATCACGGCCTGTACTGGCAATTCTCATTGCAATGCTGCAGCAAGGACACTGTGTGCTCAGGAACATGCACCCAGTTCATGGAGCAGACCAGGCTTCATCTCTGGGCTCATCACTTGCTGTCACTGTGCTCAGTTACTTTCACCCCACCTGGATGTTTATCTTACCTGTTTGTACTTTGCCCTCCCCAGCAAGAGCTATGAGACATGTATTATTTCTCTCTTCTGTTGCTGTTTATTGCAGATACAAAGGAAGGAAGCTTCTCATGGTTGTCAGCAATCTTCAGTAAATTCAAAAGGGATAGTGTTTGCTTTGGGGATACTGTCACACTAAGTCAGAGACTTGGAAATGGCCAGTCAGTCACTTGGAGCAATCAGAGTCAGGTTGCTGTCCAGATAAAGAGTGAGGGTGCAGCTGGAGAGGTGTCCCAAGCAAGGGAGTAGGCAGCGCAGAGGCATGCAAGGTTCATGGTGCCAGTGGCTGAGGTGGGCGCAAGCATGGGAACCCCGATGTTACAGGCAATAGTAAGAGTGAAAGAGCACAAGGGTGTGGAGAGTGGAAGAGTTCCCTTGGTGGAAGGTGGGTGCAGCTGCAGAGATGGAGTGAATGTGAGATATCTGAGTGAAGATGGTGGCACTTAAGCTCATTGAGTAGAGAAAGTTGTTGACCTTCTTCCTACATTGCTGAGAATTCGAATAGATGGTTGAGATTGCTTTACCAAGGTAGCAACCTTAGATCAGCCTAGCATGGACTGGTGTCATGGCCAGCACTGCAGGTCCTGGGGGACAAGGAAGTCCCATCTCTGCACTATGCTATCCAGCAGGACTTCCAGATCCCTGCCAGCACCGCAAGACATTCATTGCCCCCTGTTTACCATGTCCACAGCAAATGTCAGGAACCACGCAGGGCAGAGCCAGACTGACAGTGCTTGTTCAGGTGTTGAACTGTCTTTTAAAGATGGCCCAGGAACAAGGGAGACAAATTAATTCTAGGATATCTGCTGAGTTGCTTGTTGTTCTGTGAGGAACGTGTGATAAGATGGGGCTGGAAGCTCACGTGATACATGCCGTAGGGCAGGATAGTCAATGAGGCAAATTTGGAAAGATTCAGCGAGTAAACTCACTTGGTGTATTGGTGGAAATCCCTGCTACTCGGTCTTAACTTGAAAAGCAAAAGATTCAGCTCATTTGTGTGAAAGTTTGGAGCACCAGGAGTCATTTGGAATACTTAGTGGAGGAGGAATCTCAAAAAAAAATCCTTCTATCTTAGTGGAACCAGATAGCGTAAGCACTCCACCTCATGAATCCATAAATTGGAAATTACTACCTTCTCTGCTTTGTTTCACTAAGATATTTCTAAATATGCACAAAAACCTCTAAAATCTGATATACTATTGAAATGAATTCATATAGAAGCGAAGCTATTTGAGAAGAATGCTCTCAAACTGCAGATTTGGTTCATAAATTATGCTTGTAGATTTGTTTCGCCTTGATATTAACTACACAGGAAAGCATGGTCTCTACAGATATAAATTCTTTATTACAAATTTATAAATAGTTGTTAACCTGTGAGGCGTACCCCAATTGATGAAAGTTGCCCTTATATGCCACTTCCTTTGCCTTATTTAAAAGCATCATATTGTAAAATAAATAATCTGCATCATCTCAAGTCATGTAAAATGACCTCACACCTATTCAGATATTTGGAAGCTGAATTATTGGTGGAGAAACAGCCATGGCTCACAAGCAGCAATGAGATGATAACTATATAAACTGTTTCATGATGGAATAAATTGAGGAATAAATGTTGAATGGGACATCAGAAGACGTCTGCTATTCATCTTCATAGACTGAAATAGGATCTTTAATCTCCTCCTTAGAGAGTATTGAGGACCTCAATCCCATGATTTGAGTCATGGCCTTTTGAGTCTGCTCCACTATTTGATATGATCATGGCTGACCATCCTTTGCTGCTTTACACCATTTGCTGCTATCTTAAATATTAAATTATTGCAGCAAAAACATTGCAGTTTTTTTTAGTTGGAAACAGAACAACTTTTTTTAGCTCTCTTCTGGTGGCTGTGAGTCATTCTTTGAAAATAGATGAGGTGAGCCACAGATATATTAATGATTAGTTTATGAACTTGCACAATTTCATGCATGGACACCCACACATTGCTTCTCTCGATTGAAAATGATGAGGGATCAAATTCAATCCTGAACAAGGTCCCATTCCTTGAATTCAATGTCCCATCTAACTTTGCTCAAAATGTGCAGATGATTTAAGTGGATGGCCACTCTTTTGCACAGCCATGTGCATACACCAATGTGCACACACCTTGTGAGTGGCATTCAGGTTATGCACCTTAAAGAGAACTTTGATTGAAGAGATTTGAAAGTCCCATATTTAATACAAGTCATAATTATCACATCATCCTAAAGTTTTTATTCCATACAGCTTATGTCGAACATTTATGATCTTATTTTGACATATATCTAAAACAGTAAATAGCTTGTCAGTATCATTGGAACAGAAAGGGACTGTGAGAGTTTTAAAAGGTGAAATGTGCAAGTAAACTTTAAAAACTGTGGGTGTTAAATTTTAATACCTTTCTGGTCTACTCCCAATGGAAGTACAGGGGATGGAAGTCAACACAAGCCAAGAGAAAAGAATATTGTCTGTAAAGGGAAAACCCACTGCCATTTCTTTTAATAGCACCCAGGTCAGAGAGGGTGAGTTCATTCACCTCCTTGAGCTCTTCAGAACTCAGCTTAACTTTGAAGTCCCGATGGTTGGAGTCTTATCTCAAAAGGAGGTGGTTATAGTAGTTGGAGGTCAGTCACCTCAGCACCAGGACATCTCTGCAGGAGTTCCTAAGAATAATGTCTTCAGTGCTTCATCAGTGATCTTCCCCCCATTATAAGATCAGAAGTGGGGATGATTGCACAACATTCAGCACCATTCATGACTCCTAAGGTACTGAAGCAGTCCATGTTCAAATATAGCAGTATTTGGGCTTGGGCTGAAAAGTGGCAAGTAACAAGTCACATAAGTGCCAGAAAGTGATGAAATCCAACTTTCAAGAATCTAACAATTGACCCTTGACATTTGATGCAATTACCATTGCTGAATCCCCCACTATCAAATCCTGGGTTTACCACTGACCAGAAATTGAATGGGACTAGCCATGTAAATAGTGTAGCTCCAACAGCAGATCAAGGGCTAGGAATCCTGTGGTGAGTAACTAACTTCTTGACTCCCCCAGGCCATCAGCATCTAAAAGGAACACTTTCTAGATAAGTGCAGTTCCAATAAAACTCAAGAAGCTTGACACCATATTGAACAAAGCAACCCACTTGGTTATCTCCATGTCATCAAATATTCACTCCCTTCACCTCTGCCACTCAGAGGTACCATCTACAAGAAGGAATGCAGAAATTTATCAACAGGATGATGTTGGAACATTTTCCAGATCTATGGCCCCATTTCTATCTAGAACGTCACTGCCTATTATAGCAGGGATCATATTGCTCATAGTAAACAAGCTACATTGGTGTAGAGGACACAAGCTTCATGCCTGTTTCATACCCGTCAAAGTCTATCCCCTCCTATCCTTATTCTGAGCTGATGCACAGTAGTATTTTTAACTTTGGAGGAAAATTAAAAGAATAATTCACACTGGTGGCACATCAAGTTGTGCATTTTTATCCAACCTATGATGTCTCATTTTTAGTTGATAGAAATGTTTGCAGCATTTTGAGAAAGGGAATAGGTGATGAAACCAAACAATACAGAATGACCAAATGGTAGACGATAATATAAAAGAAAGACCCTCAATTCCTCCCTCAAAGATACAAATCTGTTAGTTAAACATTGTTCTAAAAAAAATCTTCAAAATGATTTTGGGATATCCAATAGACAATATCATTCCCCTAAGAAAGAAATGTTAAATCAACTTCCATTCACAAAAATTCATGCTTTTCTAGCCAAATAGCATTTTTTGGAAAACAATTATTATTATGATAACCATAGATGAGGCAAGTTTTATATTAAATACTATCAGAGAGCTGCAAAGCAGTTACAGACAAGTAGTGTTTTTATTACAGGAGTATGTCTTTAAATACCAACCCATGCTATTTAATTTTGATCATGCCATCGGTCTTATTTCATAACATCCTATCCCCAGACCACCCAGTCCTCCTTTGCCATCCTCATTTCCCATTTCAATCCTTGGGTAAGTATCATAAAATGAAACATGTTTTCCTATGGTATGACAAAAAAAGTACAGTTTAAAAGGACCCCCCTGTGCTTTGAAGCACATTGGGTTGTTTGGAGGTCCTGTAAGGCACGACATGAATGCAAATTATTTCTCTTATTTCTATACACTGAAGAAATGGAAAAATGGGATTAGAACAGATAGAGTCACAACTAGCATCCCCATTGAGCCAAACTTTCTTTGAAACTGTTATTGATAAGATTTTTGAAGGTTTTCTGTTTTAGAATGTTAACATAGCAAATTGCACAGATGTATAAAAAGTAATGGAAGGAATGCCTGTATTTGCTTCTTTATAGCCCTTTTCACAAGCTCAGGATATGCTTTACAGTGAGTACAATATTTTAAAAATGTAATCCCTCGTGTGATGTCTAATGAAAATGGAGTTTGAAGCATTTTAAGAATATAGCCATGAGGAAATTACAACATGGAGTATTCTAACGTCTGGTAGAAAGTCACAAATATGTTGGACCTTGAGAAAAATACTGCTAGTTAACTTTAGCAAAGTTAAAAACACAAATAAGTATTTCAACAACCTTGCAAAATCTGAAAGAAGATTGATGAACAATTTATTCTTAACCTGTTTTATGAAAATCACTAACATGAAAAATCATCTGACTCATGAAGTTGGCATGATTTTGGAAGTTGTGAACTTATATTTACTTACAGTTCATGCAAGTGTGGCCTTTGCATTCATCATGTTCTTAATTATTTTCTGAATGTGTGGTCCCCAGTTGGGTCTGTAGAGTCGGGAAAAACTCTTGACATCACAAAACCAACACGGGATAGAGTGCCTATATTTCTAATATTCATCCCTGGGAAGGGCAGGTTTAACAGGAATGGAAACACTGTGGTGACAGCCATAGGAGTTGCCTAGTGCAGAGGTGGGCTGTGTAAAAGGGCTGCCTTGGTGATGTGGAATTTCATCCCGATTGTTTAAAAAAATCTCTATTCCAACTTATGTGCCTGTACAAAAATCCTCCGTCTGTCCTTCCATTGCCTTTAAAGCCCATATGCCAACTTAGTCCCCATATGTGATCCCACCTATCACCCCTTATAGCACTCACTCAGTATAAACCATGGGCAGACTCCAACAGCCAGGCTAAAAGAAAATAAATTCACATTGTAAGTGTCCATTGATGAGTTCACTATTTTAAGAAAGGCCCTCATTGATTAAAAAAAGCACATTCAATATATATAAATTCCTTCAAGTGCTTAATCCCTTTTGGGAACGTTTATTTCAAATACTTAAACTCTTAGAAATAGTGAAGACTGCAGATGCAGGAGAGTCAGAGTAGATAGAGTGTGGCGTTAGAAAAAGCACAGCTGTCCTGATCAAGGGTCCTGCCCGAAACATCAACTCTCCTGCTCCTCAGATGCTGCCTGACCTGCTGTGCTTTTTCAGCACCACGCTCTATCTACTCTTAATCTTTTAGAGCCATTTATATTCATAGCCCCATATAAATACTTGGAGCTATGAAACCATCAGCCCACAAGCACCTCAACACTATAATGATAGCTGAAAATGTGTTGCTGGAAAAGCACAGCAGGTCAGGCAGCATCCAGGGAACAGGAGAATCGACGTTTCGGGCATAAGCCCTTCTTCACTATAATGATAGCCCCAGGCTTCAGTCAACAGACAGTTTGGTGAAATTACAAGTATTTTTTCAACTGCAATATTTTTGTACACAAATGTAAAAATATTGGGGATTTAAATGCCTTGATTGCTTATTAGTTCCCACTGTAACTACTTACACACATTCATGTCTAATTATAAGGATCCCAAAAGGCACCTGACTCCTCCGAAAAGGGAAACAGCATCTGTCCAAAAATATCTCTTAACTCTTCAAAAATGGACCCTAAAACCTCTTGCCAATCACCAGCTACCTATTGGCTCCACTTGTCTGGAACCCTATTCTCCCCACATTCATTTGAAAGCTATACTCTACATCCAGTTGGTACCCATTCTCTCCAAACAACTGCAACTCTCATCCATATGACAACTGTCACCACCATCTACCTGCTACCCACCCCCATGTTTTGTTCATGTGCCTAAAGACTGCAAGCCATGTTTTGCACATCGCGCTAACAAAATTTGCATCTGTTTGCTGCGTCTGTGAACCACGGATGTACTATCGACAACCAGCACCCATTCTCCTCTAGTGAAAATGACAGTTTCCGGGTTTGAGGGCATTGCATCCAGAATCCGGTCTCCAGCACTTTTCTGGCTAAACTGAAAGCCCCTTTCGTAGTCACAGAAATTCGTGCTATGTTGTTTGCAGACTTGATTTTCTTGAGGAGATAAAAAATACAAATTCCTTCATAGGTTTTTATAAAATATCCATAGCGTGCAAAATGCCATTCAAAATGAGTAAATATCAAGGCAGCATGAGATGTTTAAGTGTATATAGGGATATCTTCGTGTGCTTACAGAATACTCAGAATTACTTTTGCACGACTCCTCGCCATGTCCACAGTTTAAAAAAAAGCACATGACTTGGTTCAGCAAACAATTACCAAGAACTGGCCTTTAATCAGAGAAACCACAAACAAAAAGAAGATCCTTTATGGAATTTCAGGAATACTTATTTTCAGTGCCTGTATATCCACTGGTGAGTTACAATGATTGAATGGATTTAATAATACAAGAGAAATCTGGGATATATTGTTTTGTCCCTTCACTCACTAACTCTCCCATCATGAACGCTTTTATAATTTGCCCTGGAATAATATTTTTAACTTTATTGTTGCTTGTTCTGCCATGCCACACTATATTACTGAATAAAAATGTTATCCCAAATTCAGTTTTCACCAATTTCCAATTTAAATTTAAATTGATGATGACATTTTTAGAAATGTTACCAAATCTTCAAAATGGAGAAAATCACTTAACGTTTCCCCCGATTTCTCAGAATGGTTCCAGTTACCTATTTTGTTGTGCAATTAACATTAGAAAGCACTGTAAGAAAACTTTGAGATGCATACCTTTGTTGACCATTGTTCTAGTGTGGAAAAAAAACATGTATGATTGATCTGTGGGATCTAAAAGGAAGGGCAATTTGGATTCAAAACTGGCTCAGAGGCTGGAAGCAAAGGGGTATGGCCAGCAAGTGGTTTGTAACTAGAATTCTATTTACAGTAAGGTCATATAAGGCTGAGTGCTTGGTGTGAAAAATAAGCTTGTATCCAAGTCAGGCACCATCATGGTTTGGAATGATATTGTTCCTCCTTCATTATCACTGGGCAAAAGTTCCGAAACAACCACCACCCCTCCCCCCTCCCCCACCCCACACCCCCCCCTCCCCGCCATCACTAATAGCACAGTGGGTGTAACCACCTCACTTGGAAATAGGAAATAGTCCAGTGCCACCATTTAGCAAGGGGCAATAATTGCTAGCTTTGCAAACAACCACATGAACAAATGAAAAATAGGCTGATGAAATTTGATTTGTTGATCACATTACTCACATTGATCTTTCAGTGAGTTTAATCACCATGTCTGAGCAATTTAGAACTGACACTTACAAGTAAAAATCAGTCCCTTGGTGTCTGGGACTACCTTCTTAATGTTGAAGTAGTTTATAATTTATTTAAATTCTGGAAATACAATATTAGTTAGGCCACTCTTGGAATATTGTGTGCAATTCTCATCTCTCTCCTATTGGAAGGATGTTGTGGAACTTGAAAAGCTTCAGAAAAAACTTACAAAGCTGTTGCCAGGGTTGGAGGATTTGAGCTATATAGAGAGGCTGAACAAGCTGTGGCTATATTCCCTGAGCATCAGAGGATGAGGGGTGACCTTATAGAGGTTTATAAAATCATGAGGGGCATGGATAGGATAAATAGATAAGGTCTTTCCCTTGGGGTGGGGGAGTCCAGAACTAGAGGGAAGGTTTGAGGTGAGAGGGGAAAAGATATAAGAAGGACTTAAGGGACAACTTTTTCACACAGAGGGTAATGTGTGTGTGAAATGAGCTACCAGAGGAAGTGTTGGAGGCTGGTACAATTACAAAATTTAAAAAGCATCTGGATAGTTACATGTATAGGATGGGTTTACATGTATATGGGTCAAATACTAGCAAATGAAATTAGATTAATTTAGGGCATCTGGTCAGTGTGGATGAGTTGGACCGAAGGGTCTGTTGCTGTGCTGCATAGCGCCATGACTCTATGTATGTTGAAGTGATTTGAAATATTTAAATTTGCAAGGTAAGGACTTACATTTTTTCTCCTTTTTTCTTTTTTTGTGAATACTTTCTGTGACCTGTTCTTCTGCACTAACATCGCAAACTTTAACTTGAGTCAAATACATTTATAAGAAACAAACAATTTTATGATCTGATTATTGATCCCTGGAGGACCCCATCAGCTGCTCCAATCTGGATAAAATCTCTCCAGTGCTATGTCTGCCCAGAACCTAGTCAATTTTGTATTCAAGTTACCACCATCTATTTAATGTCAATTGCTTTTAAAAAAAAATGCCTGTTATGTGGTACTTAGGCAAATATCATTGGAAAGTTCAAATATGCATTTGTGAATCCTCTCTGTTACAGTAAACAGAATCTAAATCTACACCACACTTTTAAAGCAGTAAAACATATCAAGGCTCTTCACATAAGCATTATAAAGCAACATATGATGCAAGGTCTCAAAAGGTGTAATTAGGTTGATGACCAAAAGCTTGGTCAAAGAGACATGTTTAAGAATGCATTGGAGGAAGAATTTGAGGTAGAGAGTTGTAGGGAGGATTTTCTAGAGCTTATGGTCTAGGCTACAGAACACTCAGCCACCAATGGTTGTGTCATTAAAATTGGAATGTGAAGAAGCTAGAATTGTAGGAGTACTTCTGCTGTTACCTGTATTCCATGATTGGGTATCACTTGGTGAAGAATCCTAAGTGTGTTAATAGCTACACTAACAATCAACTTAAGATAATTAGTGACTTTGTAACATGGCTGATTTGTGCTTACTAGAAGTGATACACATTCAAGCAAGGTATCTGTTCCCTGCAGTCAAAAGTGATATGTTCAAATGTTGGATTTTTTTTTACATAACTAGGAGCATGAGACCCATTGCATTTTCCATAGCAACAATGCACCCAAACCTACCAATAAACTAGCATCCTTTTCACTTCAAGCATAAATTGCTGTGATCATTTGAAATTTGGCATTCGTACATTTGCTTTGATAAATGCAAAATGAATGCTTCAGCAACGTGCCTCTCTTTTCAGAAATAAATTTGTGCTATTGAAATACTCAGCACCAGTTACACTCGTCACAAGCCTTCTGTGTAATTACGTAGCTGATGAAGGCTTTATTTCCTAGTCTGTTTCCGTGACAATGGTAGAATGTGCTAGCAGCCCACCTTGCAGCTGTCTCTGCATTTGAGACAGATGGCTGCCTTCATCCATTTGACAGAAATGAAACCTGATTAAGTACCTCAAAATTAGCAACAGCTTCATAACTATTTTCTCAATTGTTTGCTGTTCCAATGTAAGTGTTACTTCAGGATGCGCTCAGTGAAATATCTCTCATACTGTATTCTCCATTGGATGAATTCTATCAGATCGTGAAGTGAAATAATTAATTAGCATATCACCAAACTTCAATCAAATTGAACTCTGCAATTCTTCTTGAAACCCCCTGGATTTTTAATCTCAATTGGAAAGCAATTTACCATATGCCAAACAAAGTATTTTTAAACAGTATGTTTATAAAAGTTGGATGCCATGTGAGATGGGTATTGGTAGTTTGGGCTTCATTTCTATGTGATTTATTTCTGGTGTGATCCCATTCCATAGTTTGTGGTGAACTAGTCTGGCAATGTTGCATTATGGCAGACTAGTGTGAAAGTTGAGCCTACTGCATGTAACTTAAGCCCCAACAGTGAACTTGTCATAGCCATGGTTTATGATTTGTAAAATATAGCTGGTGTGCATTTCTAATTTGTAATGTTGTTTTACTTTTATATAGTGACACCTGGTTCCAGGAAGATGTGACATTATTGTAAATAATTTCTCCATTAGCATTAATGTATTTGACATTTCTATAAGTTATTCCTGAATAATTTTGCAACATACTGTTATAAAATTGTGTAATTCCAGCCAGGCATTTGCAGCTAATTCTTCTATCAATTACATCATGTTCTCACATAAATTGATTGAATTAAAAACTGCACGTTGTTTTAATATATTTTTAATTATTTTGTTTTGTACCTATAATGGCAAGCTTTTTTTTACCTGTTTATTTTAATAGAATGCAAACATTTTGTTTGGCTGTTACAGATGGGTTTTATTATTCATCATAATGGAAATTTTTTTTTAATCATTAGTCATACCAAAAAATGGCATTATGGGTGCAGAGACAAGGTCTCCTTTTTTGTACTCAATTTGGAATTGGTAATTTTCTTCAAACCCATCAGTATACGTTTTGTCATTTATTAGAATTTCCACAAACTCATTGAAGGTTTTAGACAGATATGGGCCAAATGCTGGTGAATGGGACTAGATTAATTTAGGATATCTGGTCAGCATAGGTAAGTTGGACCGAAGGATCGGTGTCTGTGCTGTACATCTCGATGACTCTATGCTGTTGGTAAAATTGGTTCAACCATTCTCTAAAGTAAGTATCTGCTTATCTCAGTGGGTGCAAGTTGTGTAGTAGTCAGAAGGCTGTAGGTTTAAACTGACTACAGAACCTGAGTACAGAATTGAGGTTCACAGTTCAATTTTGAGAGGCTACTGCATTACGGAAGCTGCTTTCTTTCAAATGCAATGTTGAACATATACTTCATTTGCTATTGAGTGTATAGAAAGCAGGGAAGCTTTTTTGATTTTGGAGTTGCTATATAAATGCAAGTCACATTCCAATGTCAAATTTTGAATTGTGCAAGAACGATAAAATAAGATGTTTACTCTGTTTACTTTTTATAATTACAACATTTTAAAGCAATTTTACATCTTTTGTCAAAATATAGCATGAAAATCAGATTCATATGTTTGAAAAGCTTCAAAAATAAACTTTTGTAGCAGATTTCAGAACTCGATCAAACAAGTTTTCTGAGATAAACACATCAACATAAGTTATGCCTATAATGCTATGAAATCTCCCAAGGCATCCGTCAGGAACACTATAAAACAAAGATTGATAACAAGCCACATAAGCAAGTGTTAGGTCAGATCTTCAAAAGCTTGGTCAATGAGCCAGGTTTCAAGAAATGCTTTAGAAGCAATAATGTTACAACAAAGAAAAAAGGCCAAATGGCCCCTTGTATCTGTGCTGGAGCTTTCAAAGTGCCATCAAATTACGTCCATTCCCCTACTATTTTTTCATAAACTTGAGTATGTTACATGTTGAATAAAAATACATGAATAAAGTATATATTGGTCCCCCATCCAGAAAAATGTGCAAGTCTTCTTTTAAAATTTATATTGAGCCAATTATTCTTTCGAGGCAACACTTAAAATAAAGATTAGCTTTTACACAGGTGAAGGAACTGTATGCAAATAAAAAGGGTGGATGTGCCATAGATCCAGGATCACAGTAATGCCACTAAAGTTAGTTATCAACTGACAAAAATTTAAGCTGGCATGATTGGAATTTGAAAATAATGAATATTTTGATTGGTGAGTCATACCTCTGGGACTGAAAGGTGTACCCAACCCCATGTTGGTGGTTAATGGAGCTATGGAATAGTATTTTCTTGATGGCGTCAAATTAATAGGTTACTACTCAGGCCACTGTTCAATTAAGAATAGGATCCAATCACAAATCTGGATATTCAGCAGCTTCAGCAGACCACCACTAGAGGGCAGCCACTGCTGAAACTGCAAGAAGAAGAAGCGAATGTCAAATGTAGTCATGATTATTGAGGATGACTATTAGTTTCCTTGTCAGGCTTGCAGACTCATGTGGCTGGTTTGACCTTGAGGTTTTTTGTGCAATTAGACATTCATGCTTAATGAAAGAAAGTGAGATAGAGAGTTGGAGGGAAGAAATTCCAGAGCTTGAGACTGAGCAAACTGAAGGCATGGCCATTAAGATGGAGCAGTTATAATTAGAAATGCCCAAAATGCTTAAACTTAAGAAACGCAACCATTCCAGAAAGTTTAGGATTGGAGAATATTACAGGAATAGTCAAAGTGTGGACATAGAGGGATTTGAAAATGAGAATGTGAATTTTAATCCTTAAGATGTTGCTTAATGAAGAACTATGTAAATCAGTGAGCCCAAGAATGACGTGGGAATGCAACTTCCTGTGATTCAAGATATGGCAGAGTTTTGAATGATCTCAGGTTTACAGAGAATAGAATTGGGAGATCAATGATGAGAGCATTGGAATAGATGAGTCCAGTAACAATGGTATGAATGAGTATTTCAACATCAAGTTAGCTGAGACAGCTTAAATCCTTGATGTTTTCTATAAACAGAAAAGTGCTGGTGAAGGTTTTGGCTATGTGAAGCATCTGTTCTGACTTATTCTGATCAATATTGCTGTATAATACACAAAGGTAACAATAATGAACAGTGCAATAATGGTAATTAAGAACCTGTGATCCATTCATGCTTTACCAGTGATATATGTGATATGTCTAAAATGGAAAACACTGTTGCTTATGTTATATATGTACAGAAATTATTGTGAATGATTACATAAGTGCTGATTTACTCTAATCAGATGCAACAGACCAATAATGTAGACAGTATAATTTTATCATTCATAAAAAGGAGAACTGTATAAAATATTTTTTGTGCCTTGATCTACAAATGCTGGTCAGTAGATTTTGTTCAGTTCAATTTGCTCTCCAGTTTTATGCCTTTATTCTATATGTTGCTGCTTTAAAAAAATAGATATCAACAAACTTTCTAACCAATAATCATGTATAGTCATTATATAATGTCTGACCACTATTGTTACAAAGAATAGGGCAGATTTTTAAATATTTGACTGGAAAAGTAGTGAGGACTTCAAGCAATTCCTGTTCTGTTAATTTTAACAGTATAGATTGCCTGAATGAAAGCAGAACACAACTAGAAATGCGTAATCGTCAAGTGTAAAATAATTGTTAATTTTAGCTCTTTGCGTAGGAGCTGTTATGATTGAACAGCCGTTTCTTGCCTTTATTAGAGAAGCAGCAAGCGGTTTGAGACAGGTGAAGCTAATTCAAACTGTGAAGCAGATTTGCTTCAAGCAGGTCATTAGTGCAGGAAATCTGCTTCTACTCAAGACTTTCCTTAACCCTTCTATCGTTTTCATCATTTCTTTCAGGTTAATGATGGTCCATCAAATCCTCTTTGGGAACAGCATGGAGGTTGTCATTTTGGACTATTGATAAGGACATGGGACTCACTTTGTCATTGATCTATCGTGTTGATTTCAACAGTGAACAGCATCAGATAGGAAGCATCAAAACACCAACGCAGAATCCGTGCACGGAAGGTAATTTTCATTTCCAAATTATGAATATAAAACCTTACTAAGTTTACTAGAATGTAGAATGAATTAACTTTTAAGGTAATTTTGTAAAAGGAAGCAGACAAGTTTGAAACCAATTTGAATTTAAGTTATTAAATTATGCCATTTTTCATTTTTGTATCAATTTCATCAATGTAAAGTCACACACCATGGATAATGTTTAACTGATTCACTGACCTATATCAAGCAAGAAGGGGTATGGTTTGCAGAACCTGGAATTTTCAAAAAAGTCAATGATCTCTGGGAAAGGGTGCAAGAAATTTAGTCTGGTGTTAACAAATTGACCTTTATTCTGTTACTTATGTAAATAGTGATTTTCACGGTTATGATTTCTAATCTGTGTAAAACAAGCCATTAAGGTGATGAGAGGGTGGCTATATGTGCATGTTGTGTATTTAAATCTATTAAATTTCACCATTTAGCAAATCTTCATAGTTTTTGCATTACTGTCTGTTTGGCCAGAAATGTTGTAGAGAAAAATACATTAAATCGTTAAGGTACTGTGTACAATTCGATGCAAGTTAACTGAAATGTGTATCGTATAGAGCACAAACAGTGACACAAAATAAATCTGTTTGTTTGCATTTACGCTCTGTTTGTACAGTATCTCTACAGTATGGAAACATTATTATAGCATGTTTTTCTTTTAATCTAACGTGCCATATGAATAATAAAGCAGGTTTCTTGAAAGCTGTATACGTTGGTAGGAATGTGCATGGGTCAATGGCCAACATTGTTACAGGCTGATAATGAAAGCATTTACCTTATTAAAATTCTAAAACTTCACTTTGACAGCCCAAAGCTCAAAAGATGTATTGCTTTCTAATTTACTTTACCATGTTTACCTTATTAAGTATTCATAAAACAAAATCAATTATCCTTTGTGAATTCTTGTAAAATATCGGATGTAAAATAAATTGTTTGGTTTAGTTGAATTTCATAATTTATTCAGAATCCTTCTGCAATAACTGCTATTGTAGTTGCATCATCATACTTCTACAGAATGTGGGTTTGAACTCTGACTGCAGATTTTATTTCTACGTAGCAGTCAAATTAAAATAATATTGATATTTAGTATTTTAATTTATATTGCATCAAGGAACTAAAACTTCTCAATGCCTGTTTTGTCTTATTATTAAAGTTGAACATGGAACATGTATAGTCTTACATATATAATGCATCATTATGTACATTTTAAAAATTCTCAAGATGGTAGCCTTTCCCTACTGAGAAGAGACAAGAACCAGCTCCCTTTCCCTAGAAGTCATTGCTTTCATATCTATCAATCCTATATTGAAACTATGCCTACTATTTATATCAAGTCCTTGCCTAATTTAACTCATCATCAATTACATTCTGAAGGGTTATTTTCTGCAGTGGAACTCAATAAATTCTTTGTAATAAATCTTTTTATTTATCAACATTTCAACCATTTTGTTTGCACAATTTGCATTCATACAACCAGAAGGAAGCCATTCAGGGCATTGTTCTTGTGCTGGCTGTTCCTCATAACTCTACAAGTTATTCCATTTGCAGTAAATGTTAGAGGAGGAGAACATGTAGCTGTCAATATGCTCTACTATATATTTCTGAAATTAAATATTGTCACATAATTCATCCATTAAAAGAATCACTGATAGCAATAAGGTTTGGATAGAGTTGATAAAGAAAAATCTCATCTTCTCTGTGAAATTAGTCAATAATTAGATACCGTTAATTTGACGATCATTGTTGAAAAGTCTAGAAGACTTTTTCTCACTTCGAGGTGTCAAATCCTGAAGCATGTACCTGTCAATGTCATGAAAATAGATTCTGTAAATAATTTTCAAAGTCTATTAGACAAGGTTTCAGAGGATGAGGATTCTTAGCATTATGAACAAAATGTAGGGATGTGAGAATAAAAATGATTGCTCTTTTAGCACTCCAGAACAGGCTCACAAAGGCCAAATGGCTTCTTTATGTACTATATGTTCCTATAATTCTGTGAAATATGGCTGTCAACTTAGCACTAACCAATCCCTTTCCGAGTTCTACAAACAGTGCAGTGCTTCATGCTGTGATACTGAGATTCAGGTGCACTATTCTATACTTCACAGTCAGCCACTTGAAGTCCCACATTGACTCCCAGCACACTTCAGTGTATGCTTCCCAATGAGATTATGATGCTCAATAATTGCTGTTTAACTCGGACTCCATTGACCTGACATTGCCCCTGGCATTGAGGCCACCCGCTGTGGTGAATGGCCGTGTTTTCCTGCCTCGGTCTTTTTGAATTGTGTGGGTCAGAAAGCAAATGGAATACAGTTGAGAATGAAAAGGGCAAAAGGTGTGCAAACATGAACTAAATCAGACCAAGGCTGAACTGGGTGAATTTGTGACCTTAACATAGAGAATCGCCAATCTGCAGGAATCCAGCAGAAGCTCAGCTCACCTAAATATCACAATGTGAGATCAACCTGTAATATACAAACATAGAAAGCAAACAGAATATCTGACAGGATTGACCAATTTCAGATCATTCAAAGATCAAAAGACTATTAATCCCTGAATCAGTTTGGGACTGCTAAAACTAGTTTTATGGGCTAAGGAAGGGAGGGAGAGGGAAATCAGCTACACTTCTCATCTCTAACTTGTTGTAAAGTTCTTATGTGGCTGTGTATATACAAGTTTACATTTTGATGCCCGTGGTTAACGAGCCTGATGGCTCTCTTTGTGTGGCTTCATTAACAAGTAATCCCCAAGTAGGCAACCTTTAGCTCAATGTGAGTCACTGCTTTAAGAATGAATTGGAGAAGAATTAAAGCAACAAATAATATAATTATAAATAGCCAGTGTTGTATGTTACTTGAGGCTGATCCTGACAACACTGGTTTCAATAGGCTGGATAGGTCCCAATACAGTAGGAACAGTGAATGGGGAAGTAGCAGTTATGTGACTATTAGAAGTAAGATTTGGCATGTCTATCAGTGTACTTTGTTTTAACTTCAGTCACAGAATTGCCTGTTATTTCCAGATTTTTCAACTCACTAATGTGAGTTAGTATGAAGGTAATTTCAACTTCAGTGTTGAAAGGGACATGCCAAGCTTTTAGCTTTTAGAACAAAAGGAACTGACAGGCTGCATTCCACAAGCTGACAAGTTGTGCCTGCATTTCTGGATGCGATTCTGGGGTGCTCTTTCCTACTGGGAGGAAGTGACTTGCTAGTGAAACAGTTAGCCAGATGAAGTCCATGAGGTCAGAAGTAGGGGTGTAGGGTTATGTTTGTGGATGCAATATTGAAAGTGATTTTCCCACTAAGTAGTGTAGGAGAGATGAATATGTTCACCAATATACTGATGTGTATATCAAACTAATGCCCTGCTCTGAATTTTCACTGCTCATACTAGCTTACCTTTCAGGTACAACCACCTCTCTGTCCATGCACATCCTCACATCCTTATGAGTCTGTCCACAACTGACATTGCTCCCTTACCTTGAAGTAATATTAGGCCTCTCTCTCATCTCCCCTTCAACTACTTCTGTCCATCCAATTGTTCATTACATATCACGATTCTTATTCAAAACTCCCTTCCTCCTTTTATAGGAAGAGAACACAGAACAGAAGGAGAAACAGGGTCACAGAAGTGCTCCAACCATCTCACTTTCTCTGCATATTAATGGGATCTTGGCATATCTGGTTGTGGAGGTGGAGAGTTGGAATCTCCTAACTACCTCGTGACAAAATTAAGTATCGAGCAGCCGCATTCATTGAGCACTCACTTACGTCGACAAGCTGTTTGCAATGAGTTTAGATGAGCATGTGTATAACCATCACTTCAAGCATTTTTCTAGATATTTCTTTAATCTTCAAAGTGCCCTGGAGGAGGTGGTCTTTGAGAAAGATAGTAACTTCTCAGAAGACCTGATTCCCTATGAGGATACATCATCATATGAGACCTCAGATCATGCACCAGCTTCAGATACTCACACAGCAGGGAGACACTAAAGCAAAAATTGGATTTTCAACTCCCGCACATAATAAGAGAGTGAGATCAGTTTATGAAGGCATGGACAACTGTAAGGAGTCTGGGTATTCCAAGCTCTGCTCAGCTGCAACTGTTGATGAAGAGTGTGCAACACTCTGAAAGATTTTCAAACCTCAAGTTGCATCTTTGCAGAGAGATAGGAGGAGTTGCTTTCACTGTGAGTGACATGATGTTGTATGCCTTTGAAATGATGTCTTTGTTCACTGCACAAATCATCAAACATGGCAATCATGCAAAAGTTTTTACTAATGGTACACATAGGTTGAATGATGCCCTAATCCTCGTCCTGAACATTTATCATCCCACTTAACTGTGGCCCATCGCTAGCTGTGTGAGGTATGGCCGGGTCATGCGAGGGATAATCATGAGATGGGTCCTAGGAATTGAGCTTTGTCTCCCATTACCATTCCACACACTCCACCGTCTCTACCTCAATATTATCACATGTTGCTTTGTGTAACAATGGCCAATCTATCCCTTCACAGTTACTGTGTCGCAAGCTGAGATGGAGCCTCACAGGGTCCAAAACCTAGGAAGGTCAGGAACATCTCAGCAGTCAGTAAGCTCCCTCATCTCTACTGAAACTAGAGATTCTGTCTCATACAAATTCTAGGAAGGGAAAGGATAAAGATTTGTAGTTTTTTTCAAGATATGCACAAAAATATGCTACACAATATTAAATTGGTATGCTTCTGTTTCATTTCTCAGTCACATCAACACCATTGCTTGCTGCTATCTTCTCCATCTTGCCCATGTTTGGTCTTTTCCCACCAAGTGGTCTGGATTAAAGACACAAGTTCAAATGCTACCAACCCAATTGACCAAATATGAAATGGTGAGGTGGGAATGACAGCCCTTCACACCAAGGCCACATGTGTCCAAGGAACCCTAGCAAAACTGGAATGAATGGGTTTCGGGGGCAGACTGGTTCCAGTCAGACCTCAAACATAGGAAGATGGTTGTGGTCGCTTGAGGTTAGTCATCTCAGTCCTAGGATCTGTCTACAGGAGTTCCTAAGGATATTGTCTGAGGCCCAATCATCTTCAGCTGTGGCCAGAAATGTGGCTATTTGCCAATGGTTGCACAATGTTCAGCACCATTGTGACTCCTCAGATACTGAAGCTACAGATCCAGAAGCTCCAAGAGCAGGTCAAAAGCTCGAAATACTGCAGCAAGTAACTATCTCTTGACTCCCCAAAGCTTGTCTGCCATCTACAAGGCAGAGGTCAGGAGTGTGATGGAATACTCCCCACTTGCCTGAATGAGTGCAACTCAAAGAACACTCAAGAAGCTTGACACCACCCAGGATAAAGCACCCTGCGGAATTGACACCACATCCACAAGCATCCATTCCCTTCATCATTGGTGCTCAGCAACAGAACTTTGCCAGAAATCCTTAGTCAATACTGTCTAAACCCACAACCACGTCTGTCTGGAAGGACAGCAGATATATGGGAACACCACCACTTGAAAGTTCCCCTGCAAGCCACTCACATCCTGACTTGGAAATATATCACTATTCATTTACTGTCATGAGCCAAAATCCTGGAATTCCCTCCCTAAGTGCATTATGGGTCAACCTACAGCACATGGACTGCAGTGGTTCAAGAAGGCAGCTGACCACAACCTTCTCAAGGACAACTTGAGATGGCAATAAATGTTGGCCAACCAGTGATGCCCAAGTCCTAAGAGTGAGTTAAAAAATAGTTAGTCTCACTAATGGTGATCATGAAACTACCTGATTGTCACCAAGACCCATTTGGTTCATTGCTTTAGGGAAGGAAATCTGCCACCCTTATCCAGCCTGACCTACGTGGGATTACAGGTTTACAACAGGGTGGTTGATTTTTAATTACCTTCTGAAATGCCCAAGCAAGCAGCATTGACATTTATGTCATACCACACAGTCAAATAGGAACAAATTAAGATGGCATCAACATTAGCATTAGATGTAATAAAAACACACCCTGTTGAGTTAACCCTGCAAAGGTCTCCTCAGTAGCATTTCTGTGCTAAGTCAGAGGCAAAGTCGAATAATGTTGCCAAGGTGAAAATATACAGTCTTAGTTTTTTAATGATGCTCAAATATATATTTGGATGCTCACCTCAAGGTCAGAAATGATCAAAAGATTGTGAACAGACTGGTTTAGACTCTGGTGTTATGAGTGAGTGGGATAGTGGTTCGGGAATAATGTTTGAACAGGGGACCAAAGGCAATGGCTCCAGCCTTTCCAATACCTAAGTGGGGGAAACCTCTGCTCAGCCAATACAAGATTTAAAAGAAGCAGTCTGATAATTTAGCAACAGTGGCGAGGTCACCAGGGGTGACAGTACGGTAGAGCTATGTGTCTTAGCTTTCTAAAAATAAAAGCTTTTGGGATGTGAATATCAGTGTCCAGACCATCATTTGTTTCCCATCCCTGATGCCCTCGAGAATATCCTTACACTTCTGCAGTCCACAGTACTAATAGGAAGGAAGTTCCAAATTTTTGATGCAGCAACAATGAAGGGCCAATAGTTTAATTTAAGGTCAGGATGGTGTGTAGCTTGGAAGGGCACTTATTGGGGGGTGGTGCTCCTGTGCATCTGCTGCTTTTGTCCTTCACTTTGATAGAGGTCCTGGGTTTGCTAACTGTTTTCGGAGCAGTCTTAGCAAGTTACTGTGGCACCTTCGTGGATGGAGTGAATGGTTAAAATTAGGGCTGGGGTGTCAGTAAAGCAGTCTGCTTTGTCCTGATAATTCTTGAGTGTTGGAGTTTGTCTCATGCAGATAGGTGAAGTGTTTCTATCACCCTTCTGATTTATGCCTTGTACTGATGAACAGCCTTTGGAGTGTCACTGTACATATGTGGAAATGAATGCCATGCTTTCAATTAATGTTGCTGGGAAGGCTCACATAGATGAAAATAGGCAGAGAAAGGGTGGGTCTTTGGCAGACACCAGGCGTGATGGTCTTGAAGCAGGAAGAAAAGCCTTGTGAATGGTACTTTAACTAAAGCAGGGAAATAGGAATGGAACCAGAAGGGAACAGTTCCATCCCACTGCATGACAGTGGAGAGGCATTGGAGGAACTATGAATAACCTTGTGAAAAGTTGCAGTCAGGTCAAGAGTGTGAAAGACGAAAATAATAGTCATTTTGACTTTGATAAAAGAGTTTTCAGTTCTGTAGAGCTGTCAGAAACTTAATTGAAAGGATTCAAATTGAATTTTGGGAAAATTAGCCACAGATTTAGGAGGCAACCACATTTGGAAGGGAAAGGGATTTCTGAGATGGGATAGCAGTTTTTGAGAACACAGGAGGTGAAGTCTATTTTTCTGAGAAAAGGGTTGAGGATGACAGACTAAAGCAAGTAAAAGATAACATCTGAAAAGAAAGAACCATCTACTATATTGACCAACATGCTTCTGAAGAGGGAAAATCGAGAGGTTAGCATTTAGTCGGAGAAGAGTCAAGGGAACAAGATATGGGTCATGTTGGTAAGATAAGTTTAGAAAGGGCATGAGGAGAGATGAGAGAGAAACTGGAGTAGGATATGAGATCATTGCTGGTTTGGAAAGTAGAAGGATGCTGATCAGATAGTCTTGAACTTCTTACACAGGAAGAGTTGTGTGGAGCTGAAAGTGAAGAACAGCAGAGAGCAGCTTAAGAATATAATTTTCAGTAGAGAAATTAAGACTTAGGATATCTTTGCATCCCAGGATGATCCTGAAATGGTGAACAATTTTAGCAGCTAATAACGGGGCCAAACAATCTCTGACACGATCCAACCAGAATTCCTCATATAATGAACAATTAATAAATAAATGTATGCAGCAAGATTGGACAATATGGAGATTTGGACTAATAATTAACAAGTAACATTAATGTTAAGTGCCAGGCAATGACCAATCCCTACAAGAACCATGAAGTCATGTAGCATAGAAACAGACCCGTCGGTCCAACTGGTCCATGCCAACCATGTTCCCAGTCTAAACTAGTCCCATTCGCCTGTGTTTGGCCCATATCCCTCCAGACATTTCCCATTCATGCACTTATCCAAATGCTTTTTAAATGTTTTAAGATCTACCATTTCTCTGGAGGTTCATTCCATCCACAAGCCATTCTCATCATGTTCAACAACGTTATTATTACTGAATGCCTTACCACAAATATCCCAGTAGTTAACATTGACCAAAAACCTAAATGGGCCAGTCATATAAATGCTGTGATGACAAGAAGGATGCTGGAGTTGGGAATTCTGCAGCAAGTAACTTGCCACCTGATTCCCTAAAACCCATCCAGCAAGGCACAAGGCCCAAATTACATGGAATATTCTTCAATTTCCTGGTTCGATGCAGTTCCAATGATGCCTAAGAAATTCAACACCAAGTTTTGAAAAGAGTTTTTGCTCAGGTTGAGGTTCTGGGTGTAGGTTTGCTCACTGAGCTGGAAGGTTCATTTTCAGATGTTTCATCACCATGCTAGGTAACATCTTCAGTGAGGTAAAAACAATGACTGCAGATGCTGGAAACCAGATTCTGGATTAGTGGTGCTGGAAGAGCACAGCAGTTCAGGCAGCATCCAAGGAGCTTAGAAATCGACGTTTCAGGCAAAAGCCCTTCATCAGGAATCCTGACAAAGAGCTTTTGCCCGAAACGTCGATTTTGAAGCTCCTTGGATGCTGCCTGAACTGCTGTGCTCTTCCAGCACCACTAATCCAGAACATCTTCAGTGAGCCTCTGAACGAAGCTGCTCGTGTTTCCTGCTTTCTATTTATATGTTTGGGCTTCCTTGGGTGACTGTGGTGACGAAACGTCTGAAAATGAACCTTCCAGCACAGCGAGCAAACGTACACCCAGAAATTCAACACCAATCAAGCCAACAGCAACCCACTTGATTGGTACTCCACAGACCATAATCAACATTCATTTTGTCCATCACTGATACACCATGGCAGCAGTGTGTATCATCTAAAAGATGCACTGCTGATATTTACCAAAGTTTCTTCAAACAACAAATTATAATATCTAATGTCTAGGAGAAAAGGATAAAAGTGCCATCACTTGCAGATTCCATCTAATTCACACATATCTTATCTTGGACCTATATCTCTGTTCCCTCATGGTCATTGGGTCACAATCCTTCCCAATTGCTCTGTGGGTATATCTGCTGCAAACTGACAACAGCAGTTATTCATCACCACTTTCCCACCTTCTTAAAGACAATTAGGGATGGTCATCAAGCATTGGCCTTACAAGTGACAGCCCCAACTCATCAGCCGATGGAGAAAGGAGCAGCACCCTTGCTAATCTGATGAATCAGAGCTCTAAAATACAGATCAGGTTTGCAAGCATCTCGATAGTTGTCAAGGTGACACTCAAAAGTTACCTAGGTAACATCTAAAACATTTGAAGCAATCTCTGATTAGATGTACTGTGAACAAAACCATACCCCCAAGCAGACAAGAAAGTATCTGTGATATTTGCATACTCCCTGAACTATTTTGTTCTTGTACCTTTGATGGCATTTATTGCCTTTAATTGGTGAGTTTGAAGAACAGGAAGCCATAAACCTACAGCCACATTAATATCGCTGTATTGAACAATGAACACATTGAAATTGAGAACCTGCTTCTCTTGAGGATGTTGCTGACATGCAGAGAAATACGCTGCAATTAAATACAGAGATTGGTAGTTTGGAACCAGTTTCCTGATGTCCAGTTTTAATCACTCAACTAATGACAAAACCCACATGCACCTGCAAATTAAATTTCAGCTTAGTGTCTTACTTTGGAAATGTTTATCTTTCATTACACATATACAAACTCTCAGCTGCTTGAATTTATGAAACCAGAAAAGAAGTCAAACATGCATGCAATTGTGTTCCAGACATTGTTGGACAATTAGAATGATCCTAGATTTGAGAGGCAAGAATCGTCCAGGTATTGATTGCTAGGTGATTTTTGTAAAGACAAAATGTTGCAAATCCTGTACTTTGAGAATGTTCAATGATTTTGAACACATAAAAGAAGAGTTATTGGTAAATATGTTTGATGTAGCTCTGTACACAGTGATTAACAATAACAAAGCTTTTTTTTTTAGTCTTCCACTATATGGTCCAGCATCTAGTTCCATGTTAACCTCCATTCTAGTCCTGAGTATAATCATTACTCTCCCATAAGCTTGACATGACCTTAATGTCTACTCTCTTAAGTCAAAGGGCTGTAGAGTTTAACAGATGTAACAGACAACTGACTTAGTCATTCATTGTCAGTGAGGAGTAGGGCCAGTGTGAAGGAGAATGTGATGAAGGCCAAGTGAGTGAACTGGAAATTTGGTTCAGGTGGGAAGGCAGGACAAAGGTGAGCAGAGATACTCTACATAAGGTTTCTTGTAAGAAACAAACACGCCAGAAAGCGAGGTGAGTGGGAAAGCACAAAAGGCAAGATTCGAGAGGCTGACCTGCAGCGAGACCAACACCAGAGTGATGTCACGAAATGCAGCATGACACGAATGCAGGGAAAGAGGTTGGATGGGTGAGTAGAATCGGTGAATATTTTTGCTCTCAATGTAAAAGTAACGTGCTCAATTTGTGTTTAGGTCTCGATGTTTGTCCTCTCTCTATTTTTTCCTAAAGAAATTGGTTAATTGTAAATAAAATAATTATTACAATAAAATGTAAAAAAGCAGTGTATAAATTAAATCAGTATGATCGTGATGGAAGTATAGGTGATGTACTGCTACTGGACACCAAAGTGATCCAAAGTGGTCACATTTATAATAAGTGTTTGCCATCCAAGAGATTTCAGATTCGAGTTGATGAGCTATAACCTGAGTTCCAGGCATTGTGCCACTTCAGGGAAGGGAAACATGACTTGGGTACTTTCCTCCAGCAGATAGAGACATCTCTGATCAAATTCAAATTTGATCTGTGATCAGACACAGGAGGGTGTAACTGCAGGTGACACAGGAGTGGGCATTTACTGGATTGTTGAGAGTGTGGTGCTGGAAAAGCACAGCAGGTCAGGCAGTGACCAAGGAGTAGGAGAATCAATGTTTCGGGCAAAAGCCCAGGAATGAGGCTTGTGATCCGAGTGGGTTAAGAGATAAATGACAGGATTCTCAGCTGTGATTTTCCAGCACCATACCCTCGACTCTGATCTCCAGCATCTGCATTCCTCACTTCACTTAGTGGGTCGTGTCTGAGGAAATTCAGCCCCTGGAATTGCCCATCAGTTATGAAGTTCTTGCAAGCTATGTGGACTGGAGTGAGGATGTCAGGGAGGATCAGTGAACTGACCATGGTGCTTTGCTATGGAGAGTCATTCAAGTGGAGGTAGGAAATAGGAATATAATTTAGGTAGGGGACAATATAGTTAGTATGGTTAGGAATAGATATTGTTCTCTGCAATCATGAGTGTTGCCTGACCAGTGCCAAGGTTAAAAACATCTCTGAGGGGCTGAAGTAGAACTTGGAATGGGATGAGAAGATCCAGATGTCATCATCCATATTGGTAGTAATGACCTTGATAGGACTAGAAAAGATTTTGAACAATTATGAGCTAAATTAAAAACACGACCTTTGGATTACTGCCTGAGTTGTGATGAGCTAGCACAGGGAAAATAAAATGAAAGAATTAAATATGTGGCTCAAAGGTTGATTAGGGTAGAGTGTGTTTCAGTTCATTGGCCACTCCTACCAGTAATGGGATAGATACAAATTGTTCTGATGGGACAGGCTTCACTTATGCCGTGCTAGATCCAGTGTCCTGGTAAATTGTATAATTGGGGCTGTAAATGAATTAAGTGGGGGGTGGGGAGGTGTTGGTTACAAAGCAACGGTTATGGCAGCATTAAAGAGCAGCTATTCGGATAACAATATCCAGAGTCAGATTGGAAATAACAAGGTGTAGAAACAGAAAAATGGCAGTAAATAGTATCAAAGGAGAGAAAATGGTAAAAAGGCAAAACTAATGGCTTTTCACTTGAACGCACATAGTGTTCAGAACAAAATAAATTAATTGACAACACAAATAGAGGTTAATGAGTATGATTTTACAGCTATTAAAGAAGCATGGTTACAAAGAGATCAGAGCTGGGACCTGAATATACAGCTTTATATAACTTTTTGAAAGTACAGGCAGGAAAGAAAGGGAAGCGGGAAAGATTTGTTATTATGGAATGGAATAAGTGTGATAGCAAGAAATTGTTTTAGATCAGAAGATATGGAATCCACATTGGTGAAGGTAAGAAAAAAGGGGAATAAGGTAGTGTAGGAGTAATCTGTAGGCCCTTAACAGTATTCTATATTATGAAAATAAATTAGGAAACAATGAGATCATGTAAAAAAGGCAGTATATCATGGGTAAGGTAGTCATGAGGAAGAATACATACAGTATAGTTGAGATGGTTTCATAGATCAACATAATGTGCATCTAACCAATGGTCAGGTTATTTTGAATGATGTAGGTTTGATAAATCATCTCGGAGTAAAAGATCCCCTCGAAAACAGTTACCATCACATGGTATAATTTCATATTCCATTTGAGAGGGATAAACCTGGGTTTGAAACAACTGTACAAAACTTAAGTAAGGATAATTACAAAGGAATAACGGCAAAGCTGGCTGCAGAAGACTAGAAAAGGAGCAAAGCATCTATTTATGAAAATAGTTCATAACTCAACAATGAAATGTCCCACTGAAAACGAAGGATAATAGGAAAGGGAGTGGTCAACTGAGGAAGTTAAGGATAGTATTAAATTGAAAGAAAAATGTACAATGTGGAAAAGATTCATGGTCGGCCAAAGGATTCGGAAAGTTTTAAAAACCAATAAAAGATGACAAAAAATATCAAACAAGAAAATAAATTTTGAGGATAAATCTGCAAATCCTATTAAGATGAGCAGCAAAAGCTTCTTTAAATATATCAGACCCCAGCCCTGAAGTCATGCTGTCTATGAGAATCATATTGCTCTTCCCTCATCTTCTCTCAAGCTCTTTGTGTTGATAACCCTACTCCTGGTTCCTAACCTTATTCTAATTAAGCTACTGACCACCAAAAGTCCTTTCTGGTTACCAAGATAATCAATATTATTCAGGATTCTCTCTCCTTAAGTACTGCCCCAGTCACAATAAAACAGCTGCTTGTCTGACACCATCAGCAACAGCAGGCTGCAGCTACCTTGCTGAAGCAACCAAGCAGCTCATGAGAAGGCCAGATGGATAAGGGCAGTGCAAAATGATCATCAAGTGGAGGTATTGTGTTCAAAGCAGCACTGTTGGACCCCTTACAGTTTTCTTTTGCTGGGTGGTGACCCTGATGACTGTGTACTCAGATCAACCAGACTGCTCAGCTTTGTCTGGGGAAAGATTCAAAATTCTCAACAAATCCTTTAATAAGCTCCTTCATGGAGAGGGGAGGTGTTATTGCTGGGCTGTGAATCCAGAGACCCAGATAATGTTTGGAGGATCTGGGTTAAAATCCTACCACGGCAGATGGTGGAATTTGAATTCAATAAATACCTGGAATCAAGAGTTTAATAATGACTGTGAATTCATTGCCAGTTGTCGGAAAATACCATCTGGTTCACTAATGCCCTTTACGGAATGAAACTGTGATCCTTACCTGGTCTGGACTACATGAGACTGCAGACCCACAGCTGTATGGTTGACTTTGAACTGCCGTCTGGACAATTAGGGATGGACAATAAATGCTGGCCTAGTCAGTGACATTCACATCCTGTAAATGAATATTAAAAAAAAACTTGCAGGGCCTTTAAAAAAATAGCAAATTATCCCAGAGGGAGCAGGATCCTATGCTGCCATGCAGAATGCAACATTCAAGTTTCGCACCCATGTGTTTGCACCCCATCAGCAGCTGATAAATATGGTGCTATCAGCCTTTTACTATCTTCACAGATAGAGCTACCACAATCTGCTGTGGTAGAAAGTTTCAAATCTTCATAGCTCTTTGCATGAAGAAACTTTCTTTCAACTCTGTCTTCAATGACTGACCCCTCATTCCTGAGACAATGCCCCTGTGTTCGGGATTCCCCAGCCAGGGAAATCAAGGTCACAGTGTTTACCCTGACAAGCCCCATCAGAATTTTGTAAATTTCAGTGAAATCTCATTTTTCTAAATGGCAGAGAGTTTAAATCTAATTTACTCAGCATCTTATCATAGAACAACCCTATCATTGAAGGAACTAATCGAGTAAACCTTTGTTCTACCACCT
This sequence comes from Chiloscyllium plagiosum, assembly GCF_004010195.1. Classification (NCBI taxonomy): domain Eukaryota; kingdom Metazoa; phylum Chordata; class Chondrichthyes; order Orectolobiformes; family Hemiscylliidae; genus Chiloscyllium; species Chiloscyllium plagiosum. The sequence continues at coordinate 106,775,609 of NC_057713.1, read as the reverse complement.
CCAAAGCATGTATGTTTTCCTCTGAGTATGGAGAACAAAACTGCAACACTATTACAGTTTTCATGGCACCATGCCCTATACACTTGTTGAAAGACTTCCTTAATCTTGTACTTTCATCACTTTGCAATAAAGAAGCAATGTGCCATTTGCTATCCTAAAACTTTTCCATTTTCAGTACAAAGTGAATAACACCACATTAACTCATCTTATTGCCCATTCATTTAGCCTGTCTATGTCTATTTGCAGCCTTTTTGGGACCTCCTCACAGCTTGCATTCCCATCTAGCTCCCATCAGCAGTGAACTTTTACTGCATTACCTCCCATCTTTAAATCTACGTCATTAACATAGATTGTAAATAGCTGAGGGCATAGTACTAATTCTTGAGACACTCCATTAGTCACAGTCTGTTAACTTGAAAATGCCACACTATCACAAATCTTTGCTTTCTGTTCATTATCCACTCCTCTATCTATATTAATACATTGTCCCCAACTCCATTCAACTCTTATGTTGCATGTTAACATTTTGTGTGGCACCGTATTGTTGTAAAGTGAAAAATGGGTAAATGCATCCTGACTAACCTTAACCAGTTTGTAGTAACACATTTTAACTCAGGCACGTTATGTGGTGAGATAGACAAAGGGAACAAGAATCAGGGGAAGCTCCAACACAACGTCATTGAACATTTTATCAAAGAAAAATAATATTATTGGACTCTGTTATTGTACTTTAATTTAACTATATCAAACCCTATCAATTTCTTCACAGATTCTCCAGTAAACAGGCTTAAATCTCTATATAAGCATTCTCAAATTTATGCTAACTACCTACTCTGACATGCTCTTGTGAATATTCACCCTATCCACATGTACTTGAACTGGTTTGTCTGATACTACCCATTCAATGAGGCTGGGTCAGGCTATTCCTCAGTTTTTGACAGTTAGCTGATGGTTCAGGATCTGCAGATGTCGATTTGAGTTTCCTCTCTTGTCTAGGGCTGGTTCTCACCTTCAGCCAGTCTCACCAAAATGTTCTGTCTGAGTCTACTCAATCTGATGATGCTCATCGTGAGGTATTAGGGGCTGATGCTGAAGGTTCGGCTGCTGGTCGAAAGTGCTTTTGGGAGATGACATTGATGAAGGTGCAAAAAAGTTGTCCCTTTTATCCCCTTTTCCATGACCTTCTCAAAGACTCTTTGGCTTGTGTCCAGTACATGCATCAAGCCGGGGCAGGAATGTCTATGGGTGACTACTTTCCATGAGATTGCAGAACATGGTTTTGAACCTTCAGCTGTCAAGTGCTGTCCTTGTCAAACTCTACCTCTGGCCTTCTACTGAGCTGGGTGCCATCAAGTCTAGGTAGCATTCTTCTAACTAAGCAGGTTTAAACAATGTGGCTGTGTAGTACTTGGCCAGGCAGTTCTAGGCCTGTCTGGTTTCAGTGGGAAATTGATTGTCTCAGGCCCAGTTGCATGCATACTGTCTGTTCCATCTCTGCAGTTTGTAAATTGCAGAATCTGGCTAGGTTTAAACTTGGCTTCCACATTTTGAGATTTTATCCTCAGTCATGAAAATATTTCGATGACAAACTTGTTCGGTGAGCGTCAAGAGAATTGGATCCCAGCACTGCCCAAGCTATTCCTTATGTAACTACCAGGTTTCCGGGTTAAGGGTTCAAACACCTGACACTAACCTACACTGTCTTATGGTAATACCATGTATTAATAAAATAGACATTTGGACAGGCACATGGATAAGAAAGGTTTTGAGGGATATGGGACAAACACAGGCAAATAGGACTAGTTCAGTTTAAGAAACTTGATTGGCATGGATGATTTGGGCTGAATGCTCTGTTCCCATGCTGTATAACTCTATGACTCAAAAAAAAAGAAAAATAAAGAAAAACATTCATTAGTCAATTCTTAAACATTGTACAAATAACTATATACACGGTAGAGTCTGTACTGCAGTGGTGACCAAATTATTTACAAGTTGAGCAGGATCTTATACCTGATAAATTATGGTACATAACATTGGCTGAGCAGGGCTCTCTGTACATGTCTGTTCGATATCAATTCTACATTCAAGTTCCTGTTTGCCCTGAAAAGCTTTATTTGCCAGGATGGTTTTATACATTAAAGCAAATAGAATGTACAATAGGGTGTGGTGTGACAGGAGGCAAAAAAAAAGGTTTGATTTGCATTTCCTGGTTCCTCAAGTCATTCCTGGATCAGTGACTTCAATTTTTTAAATCTCTTTTTGCACTTGCCCTGTCTGTTCGACTACAGTAGTGAACATTTTGTGTGCAGTCGCCAATTGTGTCCAGACCTTTTGTAATTGTTTTGGTAGAGTTCAACACCAATGTCACATTTCTCCAAATAATCTCCTAAAAGTTTGCATCAGATTTCGTCACTGACATTAACAAAGATTTCACTTCTCCTGTGTATGTCTTGAGTTCAATTAGGCCTACCCTGACTGATATGTGGGGCCGAGTGCAGAAAGTGGTGTTGTAGATGCCACGTGTGAAGGGTCCATATTGATGATATTTTAGGGAAGCTGGGATACAGTATTGTCCCTCTCCCCTGTATGTTACTCAGGTGATGTCAGCGTCCAAACTCCACTTTTGTATCACACAGTTTAAATTGGTGCCTGTCTGTTTGAAAACCACCCAAGGCATGTTTGTTTGAATACACAGGATAGGGGCATATAATTATTTGTTTGCATGGCTGACATTTATCCAGAGAGGTATTTACAAGTTTTCCCTCCTTTTCAACAGCGTATGGTAGGGTGCCGTCATAATCCAACCACATTTCCTTTTGAATAATGTTGATATTTTCAAACTCAATGACTTGTAATCCATTTTTATTCGGCATTCTGTTTGATATCCCTAGTACAGTGCCTAAGACCTTTCCTGGTGTTCTCTTGCAGTCGTTGCCAATAAGACCTTGGTTAGTTGCCGTAACTGGCAATTCAAAATATTGGGGTGTTTCTTCTGGTGGAAAAGTCACTGATCCAAGATGGAACCTGTACTTGGCCAGTATGCTTAAGGTGCTCCCTCAATTATTCATAGATACTACACGGGGCTCCATTCTGCTGCCTGATGAAGTCACCTATTTCTGCGTGGATAATTTCATTTATCAATGGTGCCCTTTTAAAACCATTACCAAGTATTGGCTAGCTCTTTTAATTCCCATTCAGTAATCTTGCCGATTGTCTTAATTAATTTTAACCAAGACCTGTTAACTTGTCCTGAGTTTGTTGTCAAATTAGCCAAAACAAGAGTAATGACAATGGACAATCCTGCTCCATAAGCTGTTGCCAAATTATGCTCCGCTGGCATGGGTCTGGCCTTACCTGTATCAATTTCTGCTTTCCTTCCCAGTAATCCACATTTTATATGTCGGTACAGTTTCTGAAGTTGGTGAGGGCACCACTCTGGCAGTTGAGTCTAGAAATGTGTAACACCACACGGACCAATTTGTGGTGGTTGTTGTCATACAGGAATTTGCCTGTGTATTTTAAAACCAACCCTTTTACTGTTCCAAGCTAGTCTTGGACAAACGTGGAATGTGCACTTATATCCATAATTCATGTACTAAGAATGAATCATCTAAGAGTTTTCTGGGGCATCTTTGACCTAGCTTCAGTCCTATCTGCAGACTGATGGCCAAAAATCTCAATTCAGTGCACCCTTTGGTGGAGAATTCCCACCAGTGCTCTGAATTCCCTTTTACTCTACCATATACAGCTGGCTGACCGATACATCCATAGTCCATAGATAGCATTGCGGTCTAGATTGACCCAGAGAATACTATCATCATACTTGACTGCAGTGGCCAGAGGGAACCACGCAGCCAAGGTAGTTCTCTCCTGGTTCAACTGGTCTCCTGAAGACCAAATGGACGAGAATACAAAAGGCTGTCAGTTGCAGGCTGGATGTGCTGGATATACTGAATGTGTTACGTATTCCGGATAAGGATTGGGAACAGTGACTGGCGCTTATCTAGAATCAGGATCGGAAACAGTGACAGGGGATTGTCCAGGATCATGATCGGGAACAGTGACAGAGGCTTGTCCAGGATCTAGATCAGGAGCGCAGATTAGGGTTTGTCCAGGATCAGGATCGGGAACACAGATTGGGGTTAGTCCAAGATCAGGATCGGGAAGAGAGACTGGGGCTTGTTCAGGATCAGAAACAGTGACTGGGACTGGTACTGGATCAGGAACAGAAACTGGAGATTGCCTGGGATCAACATCAGGAAGAGTGACTAAGACCTTCTTAGAATCAGGACTGGGAATAGTGACTGGGACTTGTCTGGAATTAGGATTGGGAACAGTGACTGGAGCTTGCCCAGTGTCATGGTTAGAAACAGTCACTGGGACTCGCAGTGGATTCCGATCAGGAATACTGGGACTGACACTGGATCAGCAGGGGCCATAGGACTAGGATCGGGGTCTGCTTTTCCAAGTCCTCTAAAAACTGGTATTGCTTTGGGCTCCATATGCCTTGCATGTGACACCATCCAGTCTTCCCAGAACTCAGTAAAATTTTACACACTGATGGGCTTACTTTATCCACAACAGAATAGGGCTCTGAATACTTCAGGGACAGGAATGTGCCTGGTTAAAAGACCTGCATCATGATCCTCTATCCTGCTTCATATTTGATCAGGTTCACTCTCCTGTCAAAATAAGCCTCACCCTGCTTTCTTTTTGCTACTTTCTTAAATTCATAGAACCACTACAGTGTGGAGCCTAGATTAGAGAGGTGCTGGCAAAGCACAGCAGGTCAAGCAGCATTACAGTGTGGAAACTGGCCATTTGGTCCAACAGGTCCACACCGATCCTCCAGTCCCATTCCACTACCTTATTACTCTACATTTATCCCTGACTAGTGCACCTAATCTACATATCCCAGAACAGTATGGGCAAATTAGAATGGCCAACTCATCTAACTTGCCTATCTTTGAATGTGGGGGAAACCTTGTACATTGTCGATGAGACTTTTTTGACAATTTTCTAGTGGTTAAGGGCTGTGACCTCAGCTCTGACAAGCATAGTCTGGTAAGGATTTGATAGGTTTCAAGGAGTGTCCAGTCATTAAAACATGAGATTCAATCCAATAGATCTGGAGGGTGGGTTTCATAAGGTCAAAGGGCAGGACTCTGATCCAGGTAGAGTTATTTATCTATCCACTTATTAAAAATGTCCACCAAGACCAAGATGCATTTGCACTCCCGTTTACCAGGTGGTAAGGAGTTGATGTAATCTACTTAAAGGTTGGTCTACAGTCCTGCCACTGGCCTAGTATGTGTTAATTCTCCTTTATTGGCACTTGTCATGGTTGTTCTTGGCACAAATATTAAAATTTTTGATGTAACATTTTACGTCTTTACTGATTTCCCTTCATTCCCTTCATTCTCCCAGTTGTGTAATAAATAACCTGGTTTCAGACTTGGATCATACTGTCCATCTTTGATGACATAGGAAGTGGGGTGTGTTCATTTCCTGTGTTTGCTTTCAATTGTCCTCGTGCCCTGAGACTGTAGAAGATCCTCAACTATAGTTTGATTTACAGCGACAGCATCTATCTGTTCCAGGCCAGGGGTTGCCATGGTTATCTCCCATGGGTGCCCTGCTTGTCCTGTTCATCTGCCCTTACGTTCCCAATTGGGGAAATTCAAAAATGGACCCAAACATTAATAATGGCGTACTCTCAGCTGTGGGCATTCTGGAGAATAAACTTAAGCAGGGGTGTGGACAGTAAAGGTTTTCCATCTATCGAGATGAATCCTCTAGCTTCCCACGGTGACAGGCAGTCATTGAAATTGTTGCAGATGTGCATGCTGTCTGAGTGCATGTTGACTGGTCAGAATGGCTGACAACGTAGGCTATGGCTGCTGGTTTGGCAGCTTGAGTGCCATTTTGTCAAGGATCTTTACACTAACTCTACCAGGAGTTTGCCTCTGTGCTTTTCCATATATATCCAGTCTGTCAGCGTCCATCCTCCTCATCTAGGATATGTCTGCAAATATTTTCATGGGTCTCTCTGCTCTGAGGTGGCAGAATCAGGACAGTAACAGAAATAAGGGAGGCTACTCCAGGAATTACTCCCCCCATCGTACACCCATCCCGCAGTGAGCGTGCAGTAAGGTCCAAGGAAGCAGCCACTGCCACTAAAAGGGCTTTGGCTGATGCCCAAAACCGATAACTTCCAGCAGAATAAATAAATTAATGATTGAATGATTGAAGGAATGAGAAGATTGTTCATTGAATGAATGCATGAATGAATGAAGTGGTCAAATAAAGTCACTGTAGTCTCATAGGACCATGGGGATGCTGCTGCTCCAGGGAGTTTGAATTCATTCTTTCTAACTCTAACCTTGCGCCCTCTAAATTCTCAACAAGCCTAAGGACCTCTCTCGTTCTCTTTCTCTCTCTCTCTCCCCCCCACTTCCTCCGTCCTCTCCCCACCCCACCTCCACCCCCCAACCCCACCCTAACCCACTCACTCTCTGTATGCTGTCTTAAACATAAAATCTTTGCTTCTTTACCATGGTGCTGAGTCATGTAACTAGCTATGGATTTAACTACTCTGGAAGTATGCTTCCCTAAACAATAATGCACTTGCTCCTAGCAATTCTGGCCTCTGGATCCCAGACACAAAATTTCAGTCCCTTGGGTCACTTCTTATTTAAATATTTCATTAGGGTTTCCTCCTAATTCATACGTCTGGCCACAGTATATATTTTATCTTCCTCTCTCGGGCTTGTATCTTGAAATCTAGTTTGTGTGTCTCATTATAGAAGCACCTGGATCTGCCCAGTTCCTGGTCAGTTCCCTTTCCTTTTTAGTGGGTCCTTTTACCAGAGTACCCTTTCGGGACCTTATTATCGGGCCCAACCAGGGAGGTTGGTGTTGTAAAGTGAAACACTGGGTAAATGTACCCTTAACCAGTTTGCAGTAGCAGTGACATATGTAACCTGAGATAGACAAAGGGGACAAGAGTCAAGAGAAGGTCCAAAACAACTTTATTAAACACTTTATCAAATGCTTTATGAAGGAAAAACAATATTTATCAGACTCTACCATTGTACTTTATTTAAACTGTATCAAACCCCATCAATCTCTTTGCAGGACTCTTCTGTAAACAGTCTTAAATCTCTAAGTAAACAGTCTCAAATCTACACTAAGGCTGTGTCAGGCTACTCTTATAGGGCAGGCTAATGGTTCACTGTCTGCAGTTGTTGATTTGGGTTTCCCGTCTTGTCTAGGGCTGTTCTAGCCTTAATTTGTCTCACTGAGGTCGTCTGTCTGGGTCTGCTCAGCCTGATGGTGCTCACCATGAGGTACAAGGGACTAGAGATGCTGTGCAGCTTGGCTGCCAGTCAGAGGTGGCTCTCTGGAGCTTACTTTGTAGAAGGTGCAAGAAAGAGTGAGCAGGCTACTAGGTTGTCCCTTCTATCCCCTGGTTCATGCTCTTCTCGAAGATTCTATGGCCTTTGTCCAATACTAGCACTGGGCAGGGGCAGGAAGGTCCAATGAGGTGACTACTTTCCATGAGATTGCAGAACATGTTTTGATCCTGGAGCTGTTGAGTGCTCATACGCTGCCTCTGGCCTCCTATTGAGCTGGGTGCCACCAAGTCTATGTAGCATTCGATTAACAATGCAGTTTCTCTGGAGATGTAAACACTGGTTCTTTCTGAAGCAATGCGGCTATGTAGTACTGGCCAGGCAGTCGCAGGCCTGGCTGCATGAATACTATCTGTTCCATCTCTGCAGTTTGCAAATTGCAGATTCTGGCTAGATTTGAACATGGCTTTCCCATTTTGAGTTTTAATTCATGGTCGTGAAAGAATATCAATATTTCTATAACAATCTTGGAGGTCATGGGTCACCTGACCACATTATGGAATTTCATTTGTAAATCAAAGTGCCCTATGTCTGCTGAGGGCTCATTTGGAACAGTGGTAATGTCCCTATCTCTGAGCCAGAAGGTTCAGGTTTGAGACCCATTTCCCTAGATATGTGGCACGACATATCCAAACAGGTTAATAAAAAAAATCTACTTGATCTGCTGGATTCCACTTATCTACCTCTCACCTCCAAAATTTCTCAGAAACCATGTTGATATTGTCCAGTTGTACCATGATTTTCTAAGTTCATTGTTCAGACTTCCTTAATAATAGATTCCAACATCTTATTGACAGTTGATGTGAGATCAATGGTCTGAGGTTCTTGCTTTTCTCTTTCCTTCCTTTCTTGATTAGCTGTGATATTATTTGCTACCTTCCAATCTGCTGTGACTATTTGTTTGAAAATCGAGGGAACTTTAGAAAATCAAAACCACCACATTCATCACCTCTGCAGCTACCTCGTTTAAACCCAAGGGAACATGCCATCAGATCCTGGGGAATTAACAGATTTTAGCCCTTAGTTTCTTGAGCACCTTTTCTCTCCTGATTTCAATTACCTGAATGTTGTTACTCTTATTAACCCTTTATTTCTGTTCCTCAACTGTTAGCTTCTGCTGTGAGGACAGGCATAAAATGTTTGTTCCATGTCTCCGTGATTTCTTCTTTCCCATGATAATTTCTCCTGTCTCAGCTTCTAAGAGACAATGATTTGCTTTAATGATGCTCCTTTTAATGTACCACACAAGCTCCTGCAATCATTCTGTCAACTCTTTCAGACCACCTTTGTCAATTTGTTTTGTCCAAAATACCTCACAATATTTACATTGCCTTTGTGAGAAACTCCATTTATGTCTTAGCTAATGCTCTATTCAATTGTTAAACTAAGCTTATGAGGGTATTCTGAACATTAAATCAAGTTCAATGTAATGTTTAGCAGCAAGAAAGGTAAAACACCTGTTAAGATTGCAGACTTGTGTAAGATTGATTTCAAAGTGATTGGTCAGAGGTTGTCCTGGAGTAAGCCTGACATATCTGTTAATAATCAAAATGACAGATCAGTTGGAAGTGTTGAAAAAAAATGTGATCTTCTCTAAGACTATCAGCTACTCTTAAAGTAATGCATTGTGTTTGCCAGAAAAAGTCATGGATAATGAGACGCCATAACCTGAAAAAGAAAATGCATACCAACATCCAAAACAAAACACAGATACTGATAAATGGGAAAGGTACAAAGAGCAGTAAAGGGTGATTAAATAGATAGTAAGAGTTACAAAAAGGGAGAATCTAATGAAACTTGTAAAGGATGTCAACATTTACAGAAAAAACACCAGGAAAGAAAGAATGATCAGAAGCAACATGTGGACTAATGATATTGTCACTAAACTAAAAAAATTACAAATATGTTGTCCAATTAATTTACTTCCTAAAGGGTGATTAAATAGATAGTAAGAGTTACAAAAAAGGAGAATCTAATGAAACTTGTAAAGGATGTCAACATTTACAGAAAAAACTTTGCAAGAGCACCAGGAAAGAAAGAATGATCAGAAGCAACACGTGGACTAATGATATTGTCATTAAACTAAAAAAATTACAAATATGTTGTCCAATTAATTTACTTCCATATTTACAGTTGAGATCAAAGATCAAAATGCCTGACACCTCAAGGAAACGAATATGAAATGGTTGGGACATAAAACTCACCAAAATTAATGTAAGCAACACAAAGTAATGAAGAACTTACTGGCACTAAAGTGTGATTAATTCTTAAGGTAAAATTGTTTCTGCCCAGGATTTTAAAAGGAGCAGCTGAGAATATTTTTGTTGTCCTGGCTGTAATCTTCCAGTGTGCTAACTGCATAATTAAGATTAAGGATATGCAAATTGAGACCGTTGATTGAATAAGTACCTTGCACACTTATAAAGAGAGACCTGTGTAAAAGATAAAGAGACCTGAGGGACACTGAGTGTGGGCTTAGGAGGAGGCAGTCAGTCAATAGATAACTACATTATGAAGCAAAACAGGGCATCAAGTTTCCTACTTCATCAATTGGCTTTAGTTTGTACTGACCCAGTGGAAGAGGGTGGTTACCTAAATGTACAAATTGGAACAAAATTATTTTTTTCATATAGATGATTGTAATCTGAGTTACTCCTGTGGCTGAAACCAACTATAAATTGTTAGGATATGACAACCCACCAACATATGAAAAATCTAAATGTTACAAGCAATGGACAAATGACATTAATATGTGAACGCAAATCCTCCCACCCTGGCAACATTCTTGGAAATCTTTTCTGAACCCTTTCAAGTTTAACAACATCCTTCCTATAGCAAGGAGACAAGAACTACACACAGTATTCAAAAAGTGGGCCAACCAATGTCCTGTACACTGTAAAACAACCACCCAACTCTTATACTTAATGCACTGACCAATAAAGGCAAATGTACCATACACCTTCTAAGTTGCTTTGTTATGATAAATAGACAGGCAGGAAGCTGGAGGAACACTGCAAGCCAGGCAGCATCAGGAGTAGAGAAGTCAACAGTTTGGGGTTAACCCTTCTTCAGGACTGGGGGTGTATGGGGAGCTGCAGATTAAGTGGGTGGTGGGGGCAAGGTGGTGAAGTGGGAGGAATGAATCCGGTTGGTGGCAGGGAGCAGTTGAAGGGAGGGGAAGAGGCTGGGAAATGAGTGAGGGGATGGAAAGGGAGGTTATTTGAAATTAGAGAACTCAGTGTTGAGTCCTCTGTGCTGTAGGCTGCCCAGGCAGAAGATGAGATGTTTTTTTTTTAGATTAGATTACATTACAGTGTGGAAACAGGCCCTTCGGCCCAACAAGTCCACACCGACCTGCCGAAGCGCAACCCACCCATACCCCTACATTTACCCCTTACCTAACACTATGGACAATTTAGCACCAATTCACCTGGCCTACACATCTTTGGACTGTGGGAGGAAACCGGAGCACCTGGAGGAAACCCACGCAGGCATGAGGAGAACGTGCAAACTCCACACAGTCAGTTGTCTGAGGCGGGAATTGAACCCGGGTCCTCTGGCACTGTGAGGCAGCAGTGCTAACCACTGCTGTTCCTCCAATTTGCGATCTGGTTCGTTGTGACAATGGAGGAGGCCAAGGATAGTCATGTTGGAAAGGGAGTCAGAAGGGGAATTGAAATCGGCGATGATTGAGAGGTCCAGTTGGGCCCTGAGTGCCCGGCTGAGATGCTCGGCGAACTGTTCCCTAAGTTTATGTTTGGTCTCCCCAGTGTAGAGAAGGCCACATCGGGAGGACCTGATGCAGTAAACTAGGTAGGAGGAGAGGCAGGTGAACCTCTGTCTCATCCGAAAGGACTGTTTGGGGCCCTGGATGGAGGTGAGGGGAGTGGTGTACTGGCAGGTTTTGCATCTTTTCTGGTTGCAGGGAAAGGTACCTGGGGATGCGGAATGGGGGTGGGTTATTGGTGGGAAGAGTGGCTCAAGCAAGGACTGTCAGAGGGGATGGTCTTTGTGGAAGGCAGAGAAGGGTGGGGAGGGGAAGATGTTCTTGGTGGTGGGGTCTAGTTAGAGTTGGCAGAAGTGATTAAGGATGATACATTAGATGCAGAAACTGGTGGGGTGGTAGGTGAGGATTAGAGGACTCTATCTTTATTGCATTTGGAGCAGGGTGGGGGTTTGGAGAGGTGGAACAGGGAGTGGAGGTGGTGCGGCGGAGGGCTGTCTGGATGACAGAGCAGTGAAAACAACGTTATTCAAAATAGGTGGACATTTGGGATGCTTGAAAGTGGAATGCCTCCTGGTCCGAGCAGATACGGCAGAGGCGGAGGAATTGGGAGCATGGTGGGAGGAGGTGTAGTCCAAGTAGTTATGCAAGTCTGGGGGTTTGTAATAAACGTCCGTCTGGAGATCATCGCCAGAGATGGAAATGGAGAGGTCAAGAAAGGGGAGGGAGGTGTCTGAGATGGATCAAGTGAATTTGAGGGTGGGGTGGAAGTTGTGGGCGAAGTTGATGAATTGCTCCAGTTCAGCCTGGGTGTAAGATGCTGCACCGATGCAGTCATCAATGTAATGGCGAGGTGTTGGGGCACACTGCCTGTGTAGATACTGAAGAGGGACTGTTTGACATAGCCAACAAAGAGGCTGGCATAGCTGGGACCCATCCTGGTGCCCATGGCCAACCCTGGATATGGAGGAAATGCTATGAACTGAAGGAAAATTTGTTGTGGGTGGGGACCAGTTCAGCGAGTCAGAGGAGGGTTTTGGTGGACAGGGACTGGATGGGTCAGTTGGAGAGGAAGAAGTAGAGTGCATGGAAGCCATCCTTGCAAGCTATGGACGAGTATAAGGACCGCACGTCCATCGTTACGATAAAGCACTGGGGGCCGGTGAACTGGAAGTTACTGAAGAGATGAAGGGTGTGGTTGATGTTGCAGATGTAGGTGTGAAGTGCCTGAAACAAGGAGGGAGAGAATGGAATCGAGGTAGGACGAGATGAGTTCGGTGGGACAGGAGCATGTGAAGATGATGGATCGGCCGGGGTAGTTGGTTTTGTGAATCTTGGGGAGCAGGTAGAATTGGGCAGTACACAGGCTGAGTTTAGTGGCAGTGCAGGGGAGATCACCGGAGGCAATGATGTCCCGAACTGTGTGAATGCTTTTGGCCTGATGGGTCGCAGTGGGGTCAAGGGCAAGGGGGAGGTCGGACATGGTGTCGGAGAGTTGGCATTCGGCCTCTGCGACATAGAGGTCCGTTCTCCAGACTACCAGACTGCCTTTGTCACCGGGTTTGATGGTGAACCGGGAATTGGTGCAGAGGTTATGCTAAGGCTTTACAAATGGTTAAGCTTATGGTCTTAAATGGCATTTAGTTGTAATGAAAACGCACCTTTTTTGGATCAAATGTCTGCTGGTTATAAAAATAAATCCTGAGGAAACAATTGATTTTAGCAGGTTGTTGATGCAAATAGGGCACTCTGCAATGTCACAAGAGATAGTTGGCTCATTGATTGCCACCTTTCAAGATTGTTCAGATATGTGCCACAGGTATCAATACAATAGAAAACTTATGGAGAAAGGGAATAAGAAAGAAGGCATTTTGGCAGATTTATTAGTTAAGATGATTGGAATAGCAATAACAGATGAATGAACTGCAGAAATATTCAGGGAACAGGTAATAAATGCTTCAGATATAACTCAAAATAGTATCGTGCAATGGACTGCCTGGTGGAACGAGGTTTTCAAAGTGATGAATAGCACAACAAACGTAGAAGGTGGATTTGAAGATGACAATCAGTCTGTGGGAATTGCAATTTATCACAAGAAATTTTAGTTCAGTAATAAATACTTTATTTCTAGATTCATTAATTGTGCGATGCGGTGGTTGCAACTCAACTGCGTGCAAAACAGATTACTTCAAATGTTATTTAGATTCATGCAGTAATAAGAATTAAAGGAAGATCAGAAGTATGAAAGTTCTACTTTTTCAGGTTTGGGGACCTCAAGAAAATTAAATTATTCGCATTTCTCATGTTAACCAATTACAACTGATTTTAGGGTAGTTGGCGGTGTGTGTGATGTAACATGAGGTCAAGAGTTAGGCAATGCATTGAATAGAGCTGAAAATGTGTTGCTGGAAAAGTGCAGCAGGTCAGGCAGCATCCAAGGAGCAGGAGAATCGACATTTCGGGCATGAGCCCTTCTTCAGGAATGAGGAATGTGTGCCAAGCAGGCTAAGATAAAAGGTAGGGAGGAGGGAGTTGGGGGAAAGGCGTTGGAAATGCGATAGGTAGAAGGAGATTAAGGTGAGGGTGATAAGGTGAGGATGATAGGCGGGGGGGGGGGTGGGGGCAGAGAGGTCAGGAAGAAGATTGCAGGTTAGGAAGGTGGTGC